>NW_021167006.1:25000-52500 GCF_900634415.1 Cottoperca gobio | reverse complement strand
ATATGTAGTGAGACAGAGAAATGTGTAATGTCCCTGAAGGTAACGTTTCCTCTCTCTCCTGTCATGGTGTCATCAGTCCTGTGTTGTATATGTAGTGAGACAGAGAAATGTGTAATGTCCCTGAAGGTAACGTTTCCTCTCTCTCCTGTCATGGCGTCGTCTCCCCTCTGAGCAGCGTCAGCGTTGTGTTTGTAGCCAGAAGCTTCATAAACTGACTGTTTATCCAGTTTTAAGACACTTTTTACATTTTGGTGCTTTTTAACTCTATATTTGAACCGGATGAAGTACCATTTCGATTGAGAGACCCCTAATGGCAGAAAATTATAT
This sequence comes from Cottoperca gobio, assembly GCF_900634415.1. Lineage (NCBI taxonomy): Eukaryota > Metazoa > Chordata > Actinopteri > Perciformes > Bovichtidae > Cottoperca > Cottoperca gobio. The sequence continues at coordinate 52,173 of NW_021167006.1, read as the reverse complement.
ATTGTGACTTAAAGTACTTAATATGTGTTAAGAAAATATTCTTAATTTCCACCACCACTGCATATATGGATGTTAAAAGCAAGTAAACAAAGAAACCCAAATATTTAGCCTCTTTAACATTGTGGGGACCTGTGACACCATTGTGGGGACTCCTCTGCGTTGTGGGAACTCCTCTTCATTGTGGGGACTCCTCTGCGTTGTGGGAACTCCTCTGCGTTGTGGGGACTCCTCTGCGTTGTGGGGACTCCTCTGCGTTGTGGGGACTCCTCTGAGTTGTGGGGACTCACCTGCGTTGTGGGGACTCCTCTGTGTTGTGGGGACTCACCTGCGTTGTGGGGACTCCTCTGTGTTGTGGGGACTCACCTGCGTTGTGGGGACTCCTCTGCGTTGTGGGGACTCCTCTGTGTTGTGGGGACTCAGCTGCGTTGTGGGGACTCACCTGCGTTGTGGGGACTCACCTGCGTTGTGGGGACTCCTCTGCGTTGTGGGGACTCCTCTGTGTTGTGGGGACTCAGCTGCGTTGTGGGGACTCCTCTGAGTTGTGGGGACTCACCTGCGTTGTGGGGACTCCTCTGTGTTGTGGGGACTCACCTGCGTTGTGGGGACTCCTCTGCGTTGTGGGGACTCCTCTGTGTTGTGGGGACTCAGCTGCGTTGTGGGGACTCCTCTGTGTTGTGGGGACTCACCTGCGTTGTGGGGACTCCTCTGTGTTGTGGGGACTCACCTGCGTTGTGGGGACTCCTCTGCGTTGTGGGGACTCCTCTGCGTTGTGGGGACTCCTCTGTGTTGTGGGGACTCACCTGTGTTGTGAGGACTCCTCTGTGTTGTGGGGACTCACCTGCGTTGTGGGGACTCCTCTGTGTTGTGGGGACTCACCTGCGTTGTGGGGACTCCTCTGTGTTGTGGGGACTCACCTGCGTTGTGGGGACTCCTCTGCGTTGTGGGGACTCCTCTGCGTTGTGGGGACTCCTCTGCGTTGTGGGGACTCCTCTGCGTTGTGGGGACTCCTCTGTGTTGTGGGGACTCACCTGCGTTGTGGGGACTCCTCTGCGTTGTGAGGACTCCTCTGCGTTGTGGGAACTCACCTGCATTGTGGGGACTCCTCTGTGTTGTGGGGACTCACCTGTGTTGTGAGGACTCCTCTGCGTTGTGGGGACTCCTCTGTGTTGTGGGGACTCACCTGTGTTGTGAGGACTCCTCTGCGTTGTGGGGACTCACCTGCGTTGTGGGGACTCCTCTGGCTAAGAAACTGTAGGATGGATTCGGTCAATGAAAGTCCCATAATGGGACCAGAAGGCTAACTTTGGACATGTTGAACCCTCTGGTCCTTTCACTTTAAGCATGTAAACATTTTAAGTCAAGATAGATTTTTAAACATAACTCACTGTTTATTAGTTTTCATTTCACATAAAGCAGAGCAGCCAGGATTCAGTCAAGTTCAGTTTCACACTCACAAAGGACTAAAACTATATTAATATTTATTCTAATAAGTAACTTTAACATCTTTTAATTAATGCTTTTCCTTAGCATTTCAGACTTGAGTACATTTTTCAAATTTCATAATTTGAGAAGTACAAACAACAAAACTTCTGAGATCAAAATGTATGCTTCATTCTCAAAAATCAGAACTTTTTCTCTGGGAATTTTTTAATAATCCCCAAATTTCTTCCACACAGCTGCGATCCTGGGATCAGTACTTTTCAGCAAATAAAGTTTATCACAACAACTAAAAACCAAACCAGAAAACTACTTAATTGGAGTCACTTTTCAAACTGAGCAACGCCTCGTCACAGGCTGCGTAGGTCTGTTGTATACGATACTAATATTTCCTTTACAGTTTTTACAGACTTTTATAAAAAGGTAAAACTCTCCAGTTTCTCAATAAAAAAGCAAAGATTTGAGATTATTGATCATTTGTTTGGGAATCACTGCTTTAAGGAGAAAATAAATCGATTAAAGTACATTTAATTTCACCGACGTTTGATTGATGATGTTAATGAAGTGTTTTCTGTTAGTCTGTGTTCTTCCAATTTCCAAGATTTAGTTCATACATTTACGAGAATAAACTCAGTTTTACAGGAAAACAACTTGGATATTCTGAGATTAAAATGTAGTAAATTTGTGAGAAAAAACTCACAAATTCTCTGAGATAAAGACAGAAATTTGGAGAAATCGTGATTTATTTTGTCAAGGAACCAATTGGTTCACATTACGAGTGTCTCTCTTGTAAATTTACGACTTTATTCTCGCGAATACACCGTTTGTGTTTTTGCAATTACGCAGTAAAATCTATCAGCCAAAGTTATATCACAATAAAAAAGCATTTGTAGCTTTTAAAAAAACTTAAACGCAGGAGTGATTCTTTAATTTCTCCGATTGTCATCTTTGTGTTACAAAAGCAAATATTTCTTATATTTGCATTAAATAAATTAATATTTCTTGTGATTTGTCTGTGAATGTGCGTCTATGAGTCTGTGCAGCGTCTGTAGAAGTGGAAGTGGTAGTCAGTGAAGAGCGCCCCCTCATAGTGACGGTCGGTACTGCAGTTTGCCTGACCCTGAGGAGAGAGACGTTAACAAACGCTTATTATATAACTTACATTATTATAGTAAATGCTACAAAATAAAGGCTGCTGTGTGTCTGTAGATCTGTTCAGTAATGACATCAACATTTTGCTGTAGAAAATAAAAAGTTTCCAAACTCTAAGTTTTAATCTTAAACTTTATACGGTTAAGAATCTTAAACAGAAGAAGATAAAGAACCAAACTTCATAGAAAAAAGTTCAAATTGAAAGTTTTTTTTGTGTCTTCAAAACATCATTGAATGATAAAAGACTTGAATCAAGAAAAACATCACAAACAAACATTGTTTTCTTGTTGTATGCAGGATAAATGTACTTTACATAATAAGTTATTTAGTAGATTGTTGGTTTGTGTTTGTTAATAATTAGAAAAAAGAAAGTTCTTACGGCCACTGTGGAGCGAAAGTGGTACGAGCTGTGATAAAGACGAGCGACATTAAGAGGCCATTCGTGTTCTCCCTGCAGAAACACACACACACACACACACACACACACACACACACACGCACACACACAATAATCAATGACACATCAGGGAAAAGCTTGTTGAACCTCTCTGTGGTCGTTTCTACTTTCTGACACTGAGCAGGATCTGTGATGGACACATTTTATATAGTTTAATGGGAAACAAAACAATCAAACTGAAATATAGGTATATGTTTTGTCGACTATAATATATACGAGTCTGGTGGAATGTAAAAGTACATTTACTTTGGTAGAGAGTGCAATCAATACTTTCATAGGTTGAGTCGGCAGAATAAATTAGATGATGAAGAAAATAAAGATAAGAACAGTATGATGTATATGTGCATGTTGCAAATACACTGATTTTCATATTATTACTATTCAGTGTTTTTCTTTTTCATCTATGTTTTGCTTTCTGTTTATTCTATTTCATCTTATTTGTATCTCATCAAATGTGTTTTATTTTCCATTACTCAAGGTTTTTATGTTTATTTTATGTCTAATTTCACTTTTTGTGTCGCACTTTGTGCTGCATGTCTTGTGAGAAAGGTGCTGTACGTTTATTGTTAGCATTATTAATGTTACTATTATTATTTACTCAAGTATTGTACTGAAGTACACCTCTGAGGTACTTTACTTTATACGTCTACTCCACTACAGCTTTGAGGTAAATATTGTACTTTTACGCCACTACATTTATTTGATAAATAACGTTACTTTTCAGATTCTTAATATAAAATATAATTTAACTAATATGTTTAATTATAGATTAAACTACCCAGCAGTGCATAAATTATTTTTCCACTGTAGTATTACTACTTTTATATATCTGAGTTCTTCTCCTGTTGTGTTTTGTGTGTAACTGTGTGATTGGTGTCCGTGTCCTGTATGAGTGTGAGCGTGGCTGTGATTAGCATGTTGTTGTCCTGATGTGAGAGAAACTCACCACACATCCATTATTCATCAGTGTTTCTCCTCACTACCTGCATTATTCACTGTTATGGTAACTGAGTTAGTGGACTGGAACCTCAGTGACCCTCAAAACACACGCACACACACACACACACACACACACACACATACACACACACACACACACACACACACACACTTCCATGTAAAGCACTTAAGGCTGTATTTCTTGTATGAAAGGGGCTATACATATAAAGTGTATTATTATTATTATTATTATTATTATTATTATTATTATTATTAACTCAAGCACTGCCCTTAAGTATAATGTTGAGGTACTTGTACTTTACTTGAATATTTCAATTGTATGCTACTTTATACTTCACTCCACTATATCTCAGAGGTAAATATTGTACTTTTACTGCCCTACAATTATTAGATTTTTAGAGGAGATCAGATGTAAAGTTTTCTGCATTTAACACCAACTTGAGTTGAGTTAAATGGAACTAAACATCAAGAGCAGACTGCAGGGATTCAAGGGTTTGTACTACTGAAGGGGATGAACAATAGATAACTGCATCGTCTGCATAATAATAATTATTCACATATATGGAGAACAGCAGTGGTCCTAGTACGGAACCCTGGGGCACACCTCTTGATACAGGGAGGAAGGAGACTATGAGTTCAAAAGGAACATTTTCAAACTATTTGGGTTTCAGAATAATGGACACTCCCCTTGCCAAGACCCTTATATTGTTCATACAGCACATAGAAGTGCATTGAAACCTTGTTTAGATGGATGAGACAATAGATCAGATGTGTCGCTGGGATTTGAGTAAAAGAGCCTTTTTTTCATTTAACAACAGAAGCAAATGTGAATTCCCAAATGTGTCTAAAACTTCTGACATTGATTCACCAGGTGAAGTAAGTCTGTGATATTTACCTGTGTGTTTGTCAGGTATCTGCTCCCAGTGACAGCGTCTATATCCAGCAGAGCAGAGCAGGCCGCCAGCTCATCCAGGCTGCACAGATAAACCACCAGCAGCTCTGTGGAACTACACAGAAATAAAGATATGAAGAACATATTAAAACAATTTTCATTTACTGTCAAGTCTTTAGTTTAGTCTCGACTTATTTGTAAGAAGATATTAACTATTACTGTTTCCCAATTCTAAAACTATTAATTATATGTAAATGTTATTGTAATAATAGAAATGAATGTATTAATAACAAGAGAGACGTTTACAAAGTAAGAGTTGACGAATGTTGATGTTAGCTAAGTAACATTTACTTTTATTTTTGTTTATTATTATATCTACAGGTATAATTTGTAAGTTGTATTCAGACACATTTAACTGCTGAAAGCTGATATTTCTAAAACAAACCTCATTCAACAATGACTTGATTTAAAATGAGCTGTGGCTGTTCAAACCTCAGACACGTGTTCATATAAATATAAATATAATCTAAATGTCTGTTTTCATGGAGGTGTTTTGGACTTACTTCATGAGCAGAGTGACTCTCATGTTCTCTGGGACAAACTGGCTGATGGGAACTCTGTAGGTGTATCTACCGGGCCTGAAGAAAACACAGCAGGATTTTACCAGAGCTGACTATAAAACTAATACACCGTCATAGATATTATAGTAACTATGGTGTATTGTCTGGTGTGTGTTCTTTACTTACCCACATTCGCCGCAGTATTTGCTGTCAATCACCTGCTGGTTCTCTTTGATCATGAAGGATTGGATGGTGGTGTTTGTCCCTACAAGAGAGAGATTTATAGAACCATATCACATTGTGTGTAAAATGTTTAATCAAGTTGTTTTAATCAGTCGCCTCCGTCATCACATAATGCAACAGCTTCCTCCCTGAAGCCCTGAAGTAAGAAAGTGAACACTTACAGTCTCTGGAATCTTTCAGCTTGTGATAAAGTTTTTCTTTTCTTCTTTCTGTAGAGCAAAGACACACCGACATTACAGCGGAGTCAAAACCACACTCACATTTCTGTCGATTTGAATCTCTTATAGACGTTTTGTTTCTCTTCTTGGTTGTTCTGCGTCTCTTTGTAGATGTTCTGCGTCTCTTTGTAGATGTTCTGCGTCTCTTTGTAGATGTTCTGCGTCTCTTTGTAGATGTTCTGCGTGTCTTTGTAGATGTTCTGCATCTCTTTGTAGATATTCTGCGTCTCTTTGTAGATATTCTGCGTCTCTTCTTGGTTGTTCTGCGTCTCTTTGTAGATGTTCTGCATCTCTTTGTAGATGTTCTGCGTCTCTTTGTAGATATTCTGCGTCTCTTCTTGGTTGTTCTGCGTCTCTTTGTAGATGTTCTGCGTCTCTTTGTAGATGTTCTGCGTCTCTTTGTGGTTGTCTGCTTCCAGGCTCTGCTGTTATACCGTGCTGTGTATGGATCAGGTCCTTCCTACATCCAGGCCACGGTCAAACCAAACACCCAGCTCGCTCACTTCGCTCTGCAGCGGCCAATCGCGAGTGGAACCCAGATCCCCCTCAAATAAAACCTGTCTGCTGTCCTGCTCCAAAATGGTGGAACGAGCTCCACATTGATATCAGGTCAGCAGACAGGCTTCACACCTTCTGACTGAACCCTCACCTGTTTCGTCAATAATAACACTTTAAAAATGTTCTGTATGTTGCACTTACATTTGGCTTATTAGAAGCTGTTGTGAGCTGTTGTTACCTGTCATATCAGACTCTTCCGTGGAGGTGATGTTGGAGTCAGTGCTGCCCCCTACAGGTGGAGGGCAGCAGTACACATGTTCACAGTACAGCAGCTCACAGAAGTCCACGTCTGGCGGCCAGGGGCCCGGTGGGCTGGTCGGTGGGACTGGTAGAGAGAAGTGGAAGGTACATTATAAAAGTGAGGTGTTTATCTAAATGTTATAGAAAGAAGTTCATCTCATCAGCCCAAAGTGCTTCACATAGAAAAACTAATAAAACTAAACCTTATTGCAAGACTTAAAATTACAAAAATAAAACAAGGAAATGTTAAAAGTCAATAGAATAAAATGAAATAAACCGGGATGAAAAAAAGAATGATTAAAGATTAAAAACTAAGGCTATAACTCCTGATTAAAAGATAGGTCTTTAATGTCCTTTACAGATCAAAGTGTGCAGGGTGAACACAAGTTATTATGTGATTACTGAAGCAACTCATTCATTAATCGGTGTTACGTGATCTGATACTCTGTACTCTGTATCCTACACCACTGTGAATGCAAACAGGACGTTGTAGTTTACCTGTACTGCTCCCGGCTGTCGTCTGCAAAGGATCCACACTTTCGTTACTATCGGACAAAAACAACAATCGGTACAAACAAGTCAACAAAACTCATGTTCTGTTTAAGTTATTATGGAACATAAAGATCGCAGGCAGCTTCTGAGTCCATCACTAAAAAGCTAACATTTTGTATATTTTGGCAACTCTAAGGATAAAACATATATTTATAAATTCTGCAAGGAGCAATGGATTGTAGTTGTGTTACTATGTGGTTGCTAAGAAACTAACTGTCACCAGGTGGTTGCCAGGCGACTGTGCCGTTAGCAGGTGCTTGTTGGAGACGTTCAGCAGAACAGAAGCTTCAGTGGACGTTGAAATCAAACACTTTTATCCGTTCACCAACTTTTACACTTCAGCCAAGTTTAAAACAATCTGTGATGTTTCGAGATGTTGTGAAGCTGCGCGTGAACGCAGGAGACGAACCTTGCGTTGAAGTCCTCCTCCTTCAGATTGAGGAGGTACAGAGCGGTGATGGAGATCACGCTGCACATAAACGCACACAGACCAGAACGGTTTTCAATTCATATTTATCCTTAAAAATGTAAAGTATTATTTCTGCGTAGTGAACACAGGTGGTGACATCACGACTTACCAGAACGCCATGGTGGCCAGCAGGGTGAAGACGCTGGCGTGGAACGCTTTGTGCCGCAGACAGTCGCTGCACTTCTGACTCCAGCCGACCTTCTGAACCCCCCCGGTCTTACAGTCGGCAGGACTCGGCGTCATCGACACACTGCTGTGTTTCCTGTTCAATAAAACAACAATTACAGCTTTTATTCTGAAACCACTGATTAAAAAACAAAAAACAAAAAACAAAAAGGAAAGAACAACAAACTCCAGCTTATTATTTTTAGTCTTTAGATTTAACAATTACATTTAAATGTTACATTGAGAATGACATTAAGATATATATTTAACATTTACATTTATAATTATCTTTTAGATTTAACATTTAACAACTTTTGGTTTAAATTCAGATTTAACATTTATTCTTGAACATATATTAACAAGTACGTATAAACATGTTGTTTTACATGAATTTCCGTCTCAAATGTGAAACAAGTGAAAATCATTTTCTAAATTATAACCAAAGTTTCAGTCTGGCGCAACAAACGCCTTTCAGAATAAAGCTCCAGCGTCTCCGTGAGATCTTGTAAATCTTTAACGGCTGCAGCTCTTCATTCACTCACACACACAGTAGCCTTCACACACTCACTGTCCTTGAACTGTGATTTACAATGATACACTGATAACACGGTGACGACACACACACACACACACACACACACACACACACACACACACACACACACACAACACACAAACACACACACACTGTTTTTTTAAAATTGTTCCTGAGAAAGAACAAATGCATAATTTTAAACAAATTATTATTGCATATGAGAAGTCTGAAATAGTTCAATTTATTGTATTTAAAAAAGAAAAGAATGTCTGAATATTTATAAAGAAATATGAGGAGTTATAACTGAGGGGGAAAGCAGCAATATTTAATGTACAATTGCTGAATTATTTTGGCCCAACAACATCTTCACAGATATCATATAATAATAATAATAATAATAATAATAATAATAATAATAATAATAATAAATAATAATATTAATATTAATAAATAATAATAATAATAATAATAATAATAAATAATAATAATAATAATAATAATAGTCTATGTAACAATATTATAATTTTATGAAGATTACATTAATTAAAAGTTTAAAGACAGAACGTTAGGTTTGGGATGTGTGTTTTGCACATTATCATTATTTTTAGTTGTTGAAAAATATGTGTGGTTTTTTAAATAAATAAATTAGACAAAGTCATAATTATGAGATTGTTTTCCTTGCAGGCAAATCTTTCTCAACATTACCAACAGGCTACAGCTCAGGTATGACCTGTTGACTACTGTTTAATATATAATATAATATAATAATATATAATATAATATAATATAAAATATATATTAATATATAATATAATATAAAATAAAATATATATTAATATAATATAATATAAAATATATATTAATATATAATATAATAATATATAATATAATATAATAATATAACAATATATAATATAATATAATATAATATAATATAATATAATATAATATAATAATATAATAATAACAATAATAATAATAATAATAATAATAATAATAATAATAATATAATAATAATATAATAATAATATAATAATATAATAATATAATAATATAATAATATAATAATATAATAATATAATATAATATAATATGTATAGATGAATGGCTGAAGGTACCCGGTGGAGCGCAGGCTGCCTGTCAGGCTCTTGAGCTTCGCCAGTCGGACGTTCCAAACCTCCAGGTCGTTGATTCGAGTCTCCAGGTTGTCGGTGAGCTTTGACAGCTGCTGCACCGCCCCCACGTTCTCCATGAAGATCTGCTCCTGGATGAGGAAGAGGAAATACAGATTTTTAATTATTTCTGTTTCCTGTGAGATTCTTTAAGTTCTTAAAATTTAAGTGCCAATCGTCTTCTGCTTCCAGCTTCTCAAATGTGGATATTTTCTGATTCTCTATCATATTATTACACATTAAAGACATTTGAATGCACCATTTTGGGCACTTTTACTGATTTCTGACATTTTATAGACTAAACAATGAATTCAATCTCTTTTGTAATAACCTTTGACCTTTGGAGAAGTAAACATCACAACAACATTAACCAGTGAAGATAAAACAGAGTCTGGAGGAAGAGGAGATTACTTTGTCCACCATGAGGAAGTTATGAATCTTCTCTCCGTCAGAACAGGAAATGTCTCCGACCTCCGTCACCGCTGAAGGCAGCAGCTCCTTCACCTCCTGAGCAATTATACCTGAAATATCATGTCATCACGCATCATTCAAAACGATCCCAACATACTCGTATATACTCGTAATACCTCCCCTCGTATTATATGAACACACTCAATACCATACTGTTGTTACCTGTCTGGTGGGTGTGGTCTATTCCCATGGTGGAGGCGAACACGGGTTTATAATCGAACTCAACGATTCTCATCTGAGTGATTCTCTTCAACTGCTGCTCAGAGTCAACCTGAAGCGTTTCAAAGAATGCAGAATCAGAAAAACACGACTTCTTGTTCTCTCTGAAGCTTAATTAACCCAAAGCCATATTTCATAAAAGTTATAACATGAATAATAGAAGGGTACTCTGAGTGCTGAGTGCCTTCTCTCACAATGTTAATGAAAGTGAAAAATAATGTGTGTCTGATTTGGTTCCAGTCCAAAACAGGTCCTTGGCCCGTGCTTCACCCTTCCACCAAGATTCATGAAAATCAGTTCAGTAGTTTCTCTGTCCTGCTGGTGAAAGGACCGACCTTGGCAGAGATGCAGTGTTTAACTGATACGTCACTGTCTTACCTCCTGTATGTTTTCCTTGGCGCGGGAGTCGGACGGCTGCATGACGGCGCCCATCACTTTGGCGTTCCCGCAGACGACTAACGCCTCATCGGGGGAGTCGGTGTTGATGCCCACTCGACCTTGACAGACCACGGCGTCCTGCACCGCCCCGCGCTGCCACAGGGCGTCCCCGTCCATCTCAAACTGACCAGGGTTAGAGGCCTGCGGCGGGGAGAGGCTGATTATAAATCACACACACACACACACTTCAGTGGCGTCAGTGCTTCACACTTGTTGTTATTGATTCATTGGTTTAAAGTCGACGTTTTTACCCGGACGATGATTCTCTCGGACACCAGAGCTGTGAGGAGGAACGTCTCGTCTCCTCTCACTGCAGCGTACAGACCAACCACCATCTGAAAATATCTACAAACAAACACACAGTTAGCATGTAGCTGTTGTTCATTCATTCATTCATTCATAAACTCACTCACTCACCTCTGGTCAGGGTTGGGTTTGCCTTTCTTCCTCATGTTGTTGGACGTCGTCTCGCTGAAGTGCAGCCGGCCGATAGTTACCTTGGTAATCTTACCACTTGGCAGACTGACCCTGGAGGATCATCAGTTTTATAAATATTAATAAAATGTTTTTACAACTTACGTAAATGTATAACGTAGAGAAAACTAAAAATAAGAAGGTTACTGGTGAACAACATCAAATTCCTTTTTGACTGAATTTTGAGAGACATGTCAAAAGAAAATGGGAATAAATGTTTGTTTCCATCCACTTGTGTAGGGGTGGGTTCATCGAGATAAGCTGTCGGTGGGTATCGGGTATATTTGGACTGACATGTAGGGATGCTTCGTCCGTTCTTTACCTGACGGGGTGGAAGGCCTTCTTGCTGCGGTCGGGCTGAGACTGCTCAATGGTCACCTGGTGGCTTGGAGATTCCAGCTGAGAGGTGAGACATGCAGGTATCACACAGAGGAAATACTGCTGCTTGTGTTTCCCACAACATTTAGTAGCTTTTCAGATTCTCTGGCAACCGAAGTCTGGAATCAGTCCGACATCCGTCCCAGAGTCAGTCGGGTTTAGTTTACAGTGGAGTTCAGACTGACATCCCCACATCAGGACTGTTGCTCAGCAAGTAGCTCCAACGCTAACTGCTGCTATGCTAACTGCTGCTATGCTAACTTCTGCTATGCTAACTGCTGCTATGCTAACTGCTGCTAGGCTAACTGCTGCTATGCTAGCAATGTCTCCCTGCTTCCAGTGTTAATGCTTAACTAGGCTCAACATGTCCCAGACCAATCTCTGCACTGGACCCACAACTGAAACTGCTTCTGTGTTTAGTTGGGAATCATTTTGTTTTGAGAAACATTTTTACCGTTTTTCAGGCAAAGTTATGGATGATTTCTTTTATTGTCTGTTAACTTGCACATAATTATCCGGTTCTTGCCCCTATTCCTCATAAGCTGTTTACATGGCAAATGAAAATGCCATGTCGCGATATTTGCACAAATACCCAAAAACCTGTTGGTATCCAAGTCTTTCAGAATGTTTTAAAGTCGGCGTGTTTCTCCTTGGCGAGCCGTAATCTGCAGACCCCACTTGAGATGCATATTCTGAATGCGATGTATATGCTCCTAAAACCTAAATAATATCGGCATATCCTACGTGTGTTAATACATTCAGAATAAAGCCTAATTCTGAATATCCAAACAGAATATGCTGTTTACATGACCCGTATCAAAAGATTGCAAGATGGAATAGCGTAATTTATCTTTACTCATTAACGTTTACGTAATACAGGGAACTCACACTTCTTACATATATGTTGCTGACCACAGTGTTGACATAAGGTTGAGTCTTGTAAGTACCTTGACCCCGAACACTTTTATCTGGAAGTGGTCAACTGTCTGCGGACCGCTGGGCGTTCCTAAGTATTGTGGCTCGGCGGCGACACCGATGTGAACGGTGACCTGGAAGTGGTTCTTCTTCTGGCAGACAAACGCCTCGTCAGGTGCAGAGTAGTTGAAACCTTTATCTGTGTCGACGTGGTAGGCCGGAGGACACCTGGAAACGCCGAAGAAAAGTAATTACTTTTGAAATTAAAGCTGAGTGAAGTCCAGATGTTTGGTGTAAGGATGACTGCATCAGAGTTCAACTTTAAAACCCTGATTCAGCTGGCTCTACACTCACAGTGTCTGGTAGGTGCTGTCGTATAAAGCGCTCCAATGTTCCGGCCGGTACTGTTCCCATGTCAGAAGCTGGTAGGATGCAAAACCACCTGCGCCGTTCCCTACACTGCCACCTTCACTGCCAGCGGCCTCCAGTCCTGCTGATGGTTCCTCAGACTCAGATCTCCTCCTCTTTTTACTCTCTGGGGAGCTGAAGCAGGAGGAGACAGATTTACATGTTATGCTGATGACTCCATGCTGTATGTTTTCATAACATTTATTGTAGGTATAATGAGGAGATCTTCAGTCATTTGTGAGCATGTCAACAACTTAGGTCGAATAAGATTATAAACAAACGAATAATAAGTGTTGAAAAATCTATTTCACTGGGAGCCAGTGAGAAGAAGTCAAAATAGAAGTGATTTGTTCAAACCTTTTGGTTTTAGTTAATACTCTAGCTGCAGCATTATGAGTAATCTGGAGTTTATTCAACATCTGCTTTGTCAGTCCAGTAAAAAGTGCATTAAAGTAATTTAGTCTGCTGGAACTGGCTTTTGAATCTGACAGGAAGCATCTCATTTTCAATATATTTCTAAGATGGTAAAAAGCTCTGAGATATTAGAAGTCCCTTCTTATGACATATTTCTTCAGCCAGGCGTGTGCATGTTCCCAATTCCCTGTCTGTTATCACCAGCTGGCGACTAAGTAAAGACTATAAGCGGGAAACTGACAATGCCGGATGTCTTCTTACCAGGTGTGCAGCATGGTGGAGCCCTGCAGGCAGGTTGAAGGGGGCATGGACAAAGTTGGGACCAGACCTGGACCAGTGCATGCTGTGGCGTAGCTGTTCGAGGGGGGCAATGGTGGGGAAGGAGGTGTGGGAGGGGTATAAACCTGCGCGCAGCTCTCTGCACTCAGGTAGTGTGGGTGTTCAGGTAGGTGGTGTGTGTGCTGGTGCATGGGGGCAGGTGGAGCAGGTGAGGTCCCAGACTTGACGCAAATGTTTGTGAGGCCCAAACTGCGGAGCTGTTCGTGGGTCAGCAGCTCATGTTGGGCAGGGTCTCGATCCTTAAAGGGACAGGACGACGAGGGGGCCGGCTGGTGTGTTGGCTCAAACACCTTCTGGGTGTTCTGCTGGTTGGACCAATAGGGCGGCTTGTAGTGGAAGTCTGCCAATCAGAGTAGTGCAGTATATGTAGTATATACTGTATGTCTCACCCTATTAGCATATTTAAACATCACACTTCAGAACACTTGTAATATAAACTTGTGTTGATGTGAGTCATGAAGTGGGGAAGCTTCATGCTGATATCTGTTAGTTACATGTATGACTCTGTTCACCTGTAGTGTGTACAACATGTATGACTCTGTTCACCTGTAGTGTGTACAACATGTATGACCCTGTTCACCTGTAGTGTGTACAACATGTATGACTCTGTTCACCTGTAGTGTGTACAACATGTATGACCCTGTTCACCTGTAGTGTGTACAACATGTATGACCCTGTTCACCTGTAGTGTGTACAACATGTATGAATGTTACAATACATATCTTTAAAGGAGCTTTTCTCTAAAGGAGCTTTTTCTCACACTCTTCAGCAGAAGTCTCCACTTCAGTAGCACTTACATACACCAAACTTTCCACTTTCATTCCTCTCTATATTCTGAAGCTTTGTGCAGAGGGCTTTGTTCACATGTCACTCACAGCTCATGTTATACACGCTACACTCACTACATGCAGGAGATGCACAGAGTTCTGTGTGCTGACAGGATTTAGTGATTTATGGAGTGATACAAAGATCCAAAATCCCTTAAATCTAATATGTCAAAAAAGTTAAACAAGAATTTTGAACCTGACTTTATCCAATGTTAACATTTATGTTACATTATGTACATAATATTTAATAAGGTAACATCCTTTGCAGACCTGACCTTTACAAAAAGACAATCATGGTTGAAGCTGTGAACAGTACCTGGTATCTGAGCAGGTGAACAGGCCTCCGAACTCGAGTCAGGAGGAGACTCAGGGAGCATGCTGGGAAAATATAAACAAGAAAACAGAAAACGTTTTTTTATGTCTAAACTTAGATTTTGCAATAATTTCTCTGGTTTCTACTTCCAAGTAGTTTTTCCATTTTCAATTCTAATTCCATAAAAAGCTTAAAGTTTATTATTTTGTGCTGCAGAAAGTAGTTTTTATGTTTGATGTTATATTGTTTTAAAGGGATCTCGTTCAGCTTTCTGTATTTACAACCTTCACTCAGCTGATAACCAACGAGGTCGAGGTTGTTTGTGTATTATAGAACAGAACAGTGTCCAGGAATGATCCAGTAGTTTTCTATTACTCGTACCACGACTCTTACTTCCTCTTCTACAAGTACTTTTTTCATAATTCAAACATATTTTCACACATTCTCAGTTTTAACCACATGTCTAACGTTGAAAATGTAAACAAAACACAACCAAACTACTTTTATTTTTCAGTCTGATCAGATTGGATCAGTAATTATGTGTGTGTGTGTGTGTCTGTGTTTGTGTGTGTCTGTGTGTGTTTGTGTGTGTATGTGTGTATGTGTGTGTTTGTGTGTGTTAATCTTACAAGCTGTTGGGGTCCATGTCATTGCTGAGGTACTGCTCCAGGATGCTTGTATCCACTGCGACAGAACTGTCCAACACACCACTAACATCCTGACCTACACACACACACACACACACACACACACACACACACACACACACACACACACACACACACACACACACACACACACACACACACACACACTTAATTGATCTTAACTGAGAAAGACAAGTTAGATAAAACACTGTGTGTAGCCTGTTGACCCTCTGGTTTGTATTATATATGGACAACTACAATATCTCAGAGACAATTAGAACTAATGGACCCCTGGACTTCTCCTCTTCAGTCCCCCCCCCCGCCCCCAAGGGCTTCAAGAACTATCTCCTCAAGGATATCTGCGTCTACAATCCGTGGAACAACTTCAAGGACAACTTGAATCTCCTCAATGGCCTTGAGAATCACTTAAAGAATAACCTGAAACTCCTTTAGAATCTATGGATCTCCCTCAAGAACAACTACAATTTAGCCAAGGGGTCCGGGACCCTTCCTAAAGAACACTTCAACCTTTTAAAAAGGACAGGCCAAACTCACTCAGGGACAACTACAATAGCTCAAGAACAATTAGGACCTTTTCATGGACCCCTGGACTGTCTTTTTCAGGACCAGTAGAGACTTCTCATACAGCCATCTCTCAAGGTCCACAGGAACTACCTCCTCAAGGATCAATATATCTGCATCTACAATCCGTGGAACCACTTCAAGGACAACTCGATTCTCCTTAAGATCCCCTCGGCCCTTCTTACAGACCAGTACAACCTCCTCCAGGGTTCCTGAGGACCAGTGAAACTTCCTTCTACTCATGGACCCCTGGATTGTCCTCTTCAAGGACTAAAATAACCTTCTCAAGGACCAAGGTCCACAAGAACTATCTGTACCTGAACGACCACTTGAATGTCCTCAAGGACCATTGGAACCACTTCACCAACCAACTGAAGGCCACATAGATCCCCCTAGTGACTCTTGGATCCTCCTCAGCAACCAATGCACTTCTTCAAGGACCACTAGAACATATTTACCTTCTGAACGACTCCTGGAAACTCAAAATAGTCACTAGAACCTCAATAAACAACCCTGTCAACCTTAAGGTTACGTTCCCACGCAACTAAACTGCAATCTAAATTATGTTTTGAGGGAAACGTACTTTCTCCGGGAGATCAGTCGCAGATAAGTGTCATGATCTCCAGTCTAAAGAGAACTTCCTTTGTGATCAGGTCCATCATCAAGTCTCGATACTGCATCAATTACATTTTGATGGAAACATACCTTCTCCCGGATTACGTTTGTTTTTGCTCAAACAGGACACATCGAGGAGACCGCTGTTCGTGTCCCGTGTGAAACCAAAAGTCAACGTTCACTTAATTTAATTTACGTCCGTTAATTAAATTACGTCACAAATGTAATTATTTTAGGACAAACCACGTGTTTAAAACCGCGACCATAATCTGGGAGAAAATAAGTTTCGGGATGTAATAAGGTGGGACATAAAGAGTCGCCATTAAACAGCACAGTGTGGATGATTGTCTTAAGCAGATGAGATGCAGGGATGTCGCTCACCACTGAAGAACTGCTGCAGCGCCTCGTTCTCTCCCAGCACCTGCAGCCGGCAGCCCGCTCCGGCCTCCATGCTGCCCAGCAGGGGGCGCTGCAGCCGCGGGGAGTAAAGGTATTAATATAAATATATACGACTTTAAATACAATTAAAATAACTCACCATATATGGTTTCTATAGCTTTGTATTGAGTTAAAGCACAACAACAATGAAAGTGACAAAACAAGAACACATTTCATCTCTCTAAATTATAAATATTCTTCTCCAACAACAAATAACAGATTTTAAATCAATTCTTTAAAAACACGTTTCAATAATGAAGCTTTCTCATGGTTTACTCTTTTAGTTGTCATCATTTCTCTCAATTGACAATGTATCTCTCTACTTTATCACTTTCATTATGAACTCACAGGTATTTATATCGCTTAGATTTCGTTCACTTGTAAGTTGTTGTTCCTCATGAAGAAAAGTCCTGTTCATAAATAATAAGGAATAACACAGGAGACGACAAACATGGAACAAATATTGATGCTTTTATTCAATTTAGCTGCTTTCATCCAGATTTTCTTCAGTCTTCAGTCTTACTTCATAATTCACCTGATAAAGATGAAGTTAGTTTGAACAGACAGGTTTGTTCAAACTCACCTGTCTGTCTCTCCAAGATGGCGACAGGCGGTCAGATGTCTGCTCGTCTCTTCAGGTACAATCCATCTGTCGTTATCACAGTCAGATGTTACACGCAGAGATCCTCCCAAATGTGTGAATTCTTCTTCTGCGGTTTTATTTAACAGATGTATTTCCCTTTCAGATATGAATTCTTCTTCTTGTTGTTTGTGGCGCCTGAGGATCGTCTCTGTCCGTCTGGACTCTGAGCTTTGAACAGGAAACAGGTAAGAGGCGTGTGTGTGTGTGTGTGTGTGTGTGTGTGTGTGTGTGTGTGTGTGTGTGTGTGTGTGTGTGTGTGTGTGTGTGTGTGATGGAGCCATAAACCATCTAACAGGAAGTGCACACACACACACACACACGTTTGTGTTGCTATACAGGTGAGGACCCTCATTCACATTGATCCATAACCTTTTAACTCTTAAACATAATAAAAAAATAAAAACAGATTTATTTTTAAACACTGTATTAGTATTAACTGTAATGATCATTATTATTATAAAGTGGGATATTTTTTATTTCTTAAAATGACAAATAAAGGGATAATTGTTTTCATCTCTGTCTCTGGATGAGAAGTTGCTGCGTTGCATATTAGAACCGTGTAGATATTAATAATGTTCGAGGTTTAATTTGTAATGCTGGTTTGTTGTTAAATGTCCTCATGGGCTAAAACTGGACCTCGTAAAGATATAAGTACTAAACACACACACACACACACACACACACACACACACACACACACACACACACACACACACACCTTATCTGCTGCACGTCATTAGTAAATACTCTGCTGTCCTCGACGTCCACAGAGGAAGGTGTGTAGAGAAAGAAAGAAGTCCAGAAGCTGCTGAAGACACTCGATGTGAGACTCTCTACACCAACAACACAGGTTCTAAAATAATAATTAAAATCAATAGATTTATTGCAATAGAGTACATTTAATTATTGCTCCAGAATAAATGTAATTGTAATAGAATACAAGTATTTTTTGCATTAATGTAACTATTGCATTAGAATAAATATACATATTCCAGCAGCATCTCTGTAAGTTTATAGTGTTTTCTCTTTATTTAACTTTGAAATGTGCCTTTAAATTCTGTTTCTTATCCATCTGCACGTGCAGTAGCACCCCCCGCCTGCAGGGGGCGGTGTGGACTGTTTGTGGAGTCATAGTGGATTTGTCTTCATGAATTGTAAAAACATGTTGCTGTCAAACAATAGACAAGACAACAGATACAATAATCTATAAAGTATTAGTAATCAAGTGTTTATATTTATGTTTTAAGAAGTATAATTTAACTGAGTCTCTGTCTGTCCAGCAGGTGGCGCTGCAGGACACATTATATTCAGCCTGCAGCTCTGGATCGACATGTTGGACATTTTAGCACTGATGTGATTGTTTTACAGCTTTGGCTCAATAAAGTTTTTCAAGTTTCGGTTGCAACATGTCCTGTAATGTAAGTAACGAAACATGTCGTTGATGGTTTTAAGGTTTCGTCAGATTTATGCACAAACATGTTTTTCTTATTTCTACATTTAATGTGAGATGTTGTGGATTATAATATCACGTATGTGACATATTATTCAGAGTATAAACTTTTAAATGAATCACTGGAAGATTCCTCGAGATTGATGTAAAATGTTGAAAGAATGAATTTCCACATCAGTCGCAGAGCAGATGATTCCTTCTGTGCAGAGACAACAAGTCATCTCAGTGTCTTTGTGTGGTTCGGCTTTTATTCTCAGTAATGTTACATCTGTCGTGGTGGTTTTGCTTCTATTTTGAGTGTATTTGTTGTCATTTTGTGTCGTTTTGTGGTTGTTTTATGTCTATTTTTAGTCTTCTTGAACATCCTTGTGCTCATGTTGTTGTTGTTTTGCGTGTCTTTGTAGTCGTGCTGCGTCTCTGTGGTTGTTTTTATGAGTTTTACTTTTCTTTGTGAGCGTTTTGATTCTGGTTTGTGGTTATTTAAAGTCTCTTTGTGATCGTTTTTAGTTGTTTCCTGCAACATATAGTGAGTCAGGGCCGTTGACCCCCCCTGGGCTGCTTGGCGTCCATGCAGAGACCCCCAACATGTTGACCTGCGCTGGTTAAAGTTCGGTTAGATTTTAGACACAACAACAACTTAATTAAGGTCAAAGGCAGATGGAGGTTCAGGTCGACTGACTTTTACTCCAACAGAACAATAAGCAGATAAAGGAGCCGACGTTAACGGCAACATGAAGAAGCTTCATTAAAAGCAGCTTCTATGTTTATTTATTTATAACGCTGGAAAAATGAAACCCTAATGCTTCATTTTACGACCCCATAAATTTCCAGCAATTTTCTAGGAACTTTCTTGGAAGGATCTTTGTAATCTGCTGCTGATTATAAGGAAAACATGACACGGCGCTTTACGAGCCGTCGTTGTTTCCCAGATGATGAAGTTCTTCAAAGAAATGCTAAATTTAGACAAACCGGAAATTAAACGCTTTTCTTCTATCGTTCAATAATGTTTGAGCAGAAACAGAAGAATTAAGGAACTGAATGTGTTCGAAACTGTTTTGTGTCCAAAAGAAGAAGAAGCCTGCACACAGTGTTGCATGATGGGAGAATATGTTGGCTCTGTTTTCCAGTCCAGAGAAGCGTAACTGACCTCGATCGTTGTTGAAGCATCGGGCTTTAAATATGTTGCTGACCTTTTCTCAAAATCTCTCTCCAAATATTATTCATATTTTCTCTCCAGCGATTACGAGTTTCTGTTTGCGTTGAAAGGAGCCAGTTGAGGTGGTTCATCTAGTGAGGAGCCCCCTGGCGCCTCCCTAGGGAGGTGTTCCAGGTACAGCTGGGAGGAGACCCCGGGGAAGGCGATGGATGGATGGATATTCTGAGTTTCCCCCCAAATATTGTGACATTTTTTCTTGAAATATAAACATTTCTTTCTCTCCCAATATTACGACTTTTTTCCTCTAAAATGTACTTTTCCCGAAAAACTTATTTTTTCAGCTGTTTCACCAGAATTTCACCATATTTCCATATTTCTTTTACCATAGAAAGACACACTGTCCTCCCGTATCATTACAGGTTCAACGTATGTAAACATAAACTTATAATCAGAGGGAAGATCTTCTTTATGCCGACGACACGCTTTTATATTTGCAGCATCGTTTCTGTGACCTCTGACCTTTCTGCTGCTTCTGTGAACGTTTCACAATAAGTCTTCTGTCTGTTCCATCTTCTTATCACACTCTCCTTTGTCTTCCTTATCAGGTTGAGTTTCTTATCGGTGACCTGGTTCCCAGATTGCGTCTTCTTTATTTAATGATATACAGAAAACATGACAGTTGTGATAAATACGACATCAACAAAGTAGACCCCAGTAGTGTCTCGCCTGAAGTTAGCCTTAAACAAATCATGGGAACTGTTCAGTGAGTAAATCAACCAGAGAAGAAGAAGAGCAGCAGGTGTGTTCCCAGAGTCCTGTGTGTCTTTAATACAAACACACATCGTGAGAGGTTGATGAGGCCGAGCTTCACCTCGAACAGCAAAACAACTAAAGAGAGACGGACGCTCCAAAAGCAGTTTGAAAGGTGGTTTGAATCTGTGGAGCCACTTTAAAGATATGGATGAAGTTAAAAGTAAATTAAGAAGTATAACACCTGTAACCGCAGGTGTGTGATGTAAATATGATGACCCAGGAAACCCTCTTGAAAAGGTCCTAAATGTGACATGAAGATATTAAAGTGAACAGTTCAACACAGGAGCATTGAAACAGACCGCTAACAGTGACTCAGCGCTCTGGTTTCTTCTTTGTTTGTTCTGTTAATTGTGCGATTGTTTTAAGTTCAGTGACTCACCTCGGCTTCACTTTGTTCTTCTGTTGAAGTTCACATCACTCGTCTTCTCCAGCAGGAAGCAGGATATAAATACCAACGATGCGTCACGATTACAAGATAACTGAATGAGTGTTTTAACTTTCTCCTCGTCGATGAAGGAAACTTTAAACTTCTCAAAGAAGCTGCAACACCTGGAGCTGGTTCTGATCAGCGTCTGCACGGCTGAGCTTTTAAATACTCACACAGCGTTTCATTAACAAAGGAATCTGAAGCTGAACTGGATTATTGTTTTCTTACATTAAGTACTAAAATCACTGTGAGAAATCTACAAGTAAAAGTATCATCAGCTAAATGTGCGTAAAGTAAAAGTATTGATAGTAAATGTTCCGTCTCAGTGTTTTAGTATTCACGTTGTTTCTGGATTAATATTACTGCTGCATTGTTGTGTGTTCCTGGACGTGTTTCACATATTCTTCTGATATTCTTCACTTTTTAAAACATATTGTTTCAAATAAGAATTCACATAATTTTTGGATATTTTTCAGACATGTAGAGTTTGTACCTCCTTTATATACTGTTGGGTAGTTTATATAGTATATAGTTTATATACTGTAGTATTAGTTTATTCTTTATAAACATTTTCAGACAATTTACAAATCATTTTCCAACATTCTTCTCATATTTGTCAGCATGTTCCTGCTGCAGATGTTCCTGCTGCAGATGTTCCTGCTGCAGATGTTCCCTCCTTCACATCCTGTCGTAGTTTAATGTACACGATGCATCAGATTCTATAACATCATCATGTTTTGTATCTTTGTCTCTAAAAAGTCAACTCTTCATGAGTTCCTCAGAAAAACAGTTTCCATCTTTGTGACATCATCTTCCAGCTGATCGAGAGGCTTTTTAAACACTTTATTTATCTGGAGGAAACTTCATCACAAACATCTGGAGACACATGTTGAGCTCACAGGAAGAGGAGGAAGAACGTAGCATAATGTGGAAGTAAAAATAAACTGTGTGACTTGCGTCAGAAGCTTTCGTAGCTTAAAGTCGGCCGGATGCTCATTCATGATAAAAACTTCTTTATCTGGATCGATGAGTTCTCCAGAAAGCGTTCACGCTGCTGCGGATCATTGTGTAATCGTTTACTTTCAAACCTCTTTTTTTATCCTAAATGAGTCACAGCAGCCGAAATATATATAATAATAAAACACAAGACACCTCCGAGCGTTTACAGCCACGTTGTTGTTTTATATGTATATATACATACATATATACGTATACACGTCACAAACTAAAACTTCACTCTTGACTTTTATAAACTAAAACAACTCAAAACATTCAAATATTTTACACAAGTTTACAACAGGAAGAGAAAACAGACGACAGGCGGACGTTTGATTTTCACAAAGCGTACGAACTTCTTATTTCTGAAACATTTCTAAGTGCTGAGAATTGAAAGAGCAGCAGTTAAACCGTCACACGGACATTCAAACAGTTTGTGCTTTTAAAAAATATGTTTCTTACAGCTATCGGCCGGCGTTGCCAGATGTACGATAATTATTGTATTTGTACGATAGATTTGCTCTCCGTACGATCAATAAGTTAAAGTACGAATGTGAACATTTTGAGACTCTTACAATTACAAGTTGTTTTAGTCGTTTCCAGATAAATGTTACGTCTGTGTTTACAAATCTTTTTCTCACGTGACCTTCTTCGTGCGCAGAGTACGATGTCGAACTCACTTCACAAAACCCTTCAGTTATTTTATTTGTTTCACTACATTTTGTTTGTTTTATGTGTTTAGTTCATTGTCTTTGTGTTTTAAATGTGGAAATATCGCTTTCTAAATAAAGTTTATTATTTGTATTATTGTGTTAATGGACACGTTTGTCGGGTGGTCTTGTCGCACCAGAGCTACGTCAGCTCGGTTGATGTAGATTTGTTTGTTTATTTATTATTGTAGAACTTCTTATTTATTCTTGAAAACCATTTAATTGTTTGAATGTTCAACTACATGGAATAAAAAATGCAACACAATAAACACAAAGTTTTAAAAATACAAACGCACAAGTTTGTTTTCTTCTAAAGAATATTGGACGTTAAAATAAAGATCGTATCTAAAGGTCCGATTATTGACTTTTCCGGGAGCTTTCGACCACATCGCACGTCAGTTGATGGAGTTTGTTCGGTTGTTATCACGAAGTGTTTTTCTTATTCACGTGTTCCGACGCAAAACTGAGGAAAACCATGACGTGGCAGAAAGCTAGTAAGTGGACCTTGAGTTACATTTCTTTACTACTTTTTAAACTCGGGTGTTAAACGCTCACGCAGTTCGTGCAACATGAAGGATTATTAGTATTATTATCTCACGCAGGATTAAAACTTTTAAATGTTTAGTTTGTAACAAAAACAATTATTCAACATTTCTCGCTTCGTGCGCGTTCGACGGATCGGAGAGATACTTTATACAAAAGACAAGTGTAGAAACATTAACGACGAATTCAAGACACTTCTTCTTCTACTGGGGATTCTGCAGTTTTCACATTTGGCGCCGCAATCTGTGAAGCAGTTACGACGGGATGGATTTAATCCAAAGTGTAAATATACAAACAACATGTCAGCAAAGACATCTCAGTCTACAGAACAGGAAGATAGGATTGTCACAGTAGCTCGTATTTACAATATGTACACACATTTACTGTACACACACACACACACACACACACACACAGCTGAACCTGAATTTGCTGTTATTGTGTTTCCGTCTCTTTCTTTGGTCAACAAACAACAGAACTGTTCCTCAGCGTGTTTGGCTGTATGGACGGTCGATGCCGACGTTATCTGCAGCGCTGCAGCACAAGAATAAAGAGTCTGTATTTTGCATCGTACGTTCGGTGCTGCGCGATCAGTTCCTGTTCAACAAACATTTAAAGAGTGATATCAGACAGGAAATACTTTTATTAATTGTAAGTTTAATCTCCTGCTGGTTTAGTGTCCTTGAAACGAAAAATCAACAGTTTGATAGTTTTTATTTCTCTGAACGTCTTTCAGCTGCTGAACATGAACTTCTTCAGTTTCAGCTCTTTAATCTGTTCGTCTTCTGATTTCTGTTTTCGGGGGATCGACTGACGTAACTCACACAGACGCTGCAGCTTTCACACACACTCGCAAAAACACATTAGCTGTAGACGGACACACACACACACACACACACACACACACACACACACACACACACACACAGAAAGACATAATGCTCAACAGCATTTGGTAGAACATTTGGTAACACAATGCTGTAAATCGTCTCGTATTTCAAAGTAAAAGCTGTTGACTATTCATTATGTGTGTGTGTGTGTGTGTGTGTGTGTGTGTGTGTTCTGGCAAGATGCCTTGAATTGACTAATAAGAAAGTGAATAATGTGAAAGTCCCAGACAGAACAAAGTTCTTCTTCTTTACATTTATTTCTATCATCAACGTTTGAACGATTTTTCGACTGTTCTGGTCTCTGCTACACCACAGTCCCATCAGTCTGCAGTGTGTGTGTGTGTGTGTGTGTGTGTGTGTGTGTGTGTGTGTGTGTGTGTGTGTGTGTATGTGTGTGTGTGTGTGTGTCCAAAGTCTTTGGCTGTGGTCGAAGTGTTTTCCTCTTCTGAAGGTTTCTAACGAAGTGAAGTTACATATTAAGTGCAGAGCAGAGGAACGGGTCATAGCACTCCACCATCCGTTATGTCCCACAATTCCTTGCGGCAGCAACATTTAAAGCGACCCACGTGAACAACGTTGTATACTGGATCCTCTAAAGTCCTCATGGATTCTTTCTCTGACCTCATGACGTTTTCCATCGAGGTCAAGCGGAGTGGACATACGCTGCATTCCAACACCTGCACTAGGAAAATACTGAGTCTGTCCAGAACACACACCAGCAGGCTTCTCAGACCCACAATCCTTTGCACTGGGGATGTAAGAGCAGGAGGTTGTTTGTAAACGTGTTGGATCAGCTGCAGGACGTACTGAACGTAAAGAGGAAAGTGTGCCGGTCTTTCACTCGCCTGCCAAAAGTCTTCATCGTCTGAAAACTAGATTTTAAAACAGGAACTCTTCATGAAACAGGGTCAGAGATGAAACGTAACCAGGACCTGTGTGTGTGTGTGTGTGTGTGTGTGTGTGTGTGTGTGTGTGTGTGTGTGTGTGTGTGTGTGTGTGTGTGTGTGTTTTAGTCTATTGATGAGGAACAACAAACACTGAATGTGTTTCGCTCCTTCCTGTTTCCTCCTCTTCCCCCTTCGTGCCTCCAACTGCCACCAGCGCCTGCGTGGAGTCACAAGACTGTTTCTCCGCATCCTCGTCGTACGTCGTATCCATAGTGACCGGCTTCGACCTTCCTCCTCCTCCTCCTCTGCAGAGTCTGGGCACCGCCGCTGCCCCGCAGGTGCGTTTAGCCAGCGCTGCCAGCTCCTGCCGAGCGAGCGGGTTGAAGAGGATGTAGAGCAGCGGGTTGACGCAGGCCGGCAGCGGCGCCACGAGCAGCAGCACCGCCTTCGCCGCCTCCGGCCCAGCGGCGGAGAGGCGCAGCAGAGAGGAGAAGGAGAGGAAGGCGACGGGGAGGTAGAGGAGGCAGTCGGAGAAGAGCAGCCAGGCTACATGTCGAGTCAGCATCACCTCCTCCTCAGCGGCGGGCGGAGCTTTGTTGGCCCGACAGTAGAGGCGAGTGTAAGCGAGCGTCATGAGGAGGAAGCACAGCGAGTCGAGGAGCACCAGGGAGACGGAGAAGGCCAGGGAGGAGGAGGAGGAGGGGGAGGAGGAGGAAGGCAGCGGCAGACAGAGGGAGGTGCTGCTGTGTCCGGCCACCAGGGGGGGCAGCGTGACGGCCAGGCCCAACAGGAAGCACAGACAGACCGCCAGACGGACGGAGAGCGGAGACGAAGAGTGACCTGAGAGGGTGAGAGTGAAATCTTTATACCGCTCTCAGGAATGTGTGTGTAGCAGAGTTCAACCAAAACGTTTTATAATGTGCGTGTGTTTTCCTCACCACCGTGTCCGTCAGGTTTGTGGCGGCGTGCGGCGGCGGCCAGGCATCGCTCCAGAGCTGCGACGGTGAGCAGGAAGAGGCCGGTCTGCGACGCAAACACACACAGGAAGCCGCTGAGGCGACACAGGAAGCTGCTCTCCCACCGCGCCCCGTACCTGCCACACACAGACCAACAACTTTTATTTTGAAATTTTCTCGCTTTCTTTGTAGTGAGATGATTACAGATGTTTCGAAACTTCTACACGTCAGAAACCGTTCAGTCTCACAACATCCACATTTATAAATATCCCAGAGTACCCAGAATTCCCTCTGCTTTGATTTTGTACCTCCAGAAGCTGCCAAACGTCCAGGCGTCCACCGCCGCCAGCCACCCGCTCCACACTCCCATCAGGCCGTTCACCAGGGCCAGCAGACCAATCAGCAGTTTGGGTGGAGTCAGGGAGGCGCCGGGGGAGAAGAAGACTGACAGGACGACCAGGCTGTTGCTGACCAATGAGAGAGCTGCGATGAGCCACACCCCCCCACGGATCAACCAGCTGCCGAGCAGATGGAGACACGGCCGGAACGGGCCTGCACGAGTTCAACGATCTTCAGTTAGAGGTCACGTCATCAGGTCACTTGTGAAATACATC
>NW_021167006.1:10000-20000 GCF_900634415.1 Cottoperca gobio | reverse complement strand
CAGATATGAAGCATTCCTGTGTGTGTGTGTGTGTGTGTGTGTGTGTGTGTGTGTGTGTGTGTGTGTGTGTCTTACAGGCTCTCCAGGCTCTTGGTTCCCGTCAGATCTGGGAACTCGGTGAGATCTGCAGCTCCGTTCAGAGAGCTGAGAACGGGCAGATTGAGGACATACTAAGAAATATTGTCTCTTTTATTCGGCTTGTGTTTGTGTTACTTGTGTAATTGGTGCCTGAATGTCACCATCATTATAAACACCAACAAAGAAGAATGTTTCATCAGATTAAAGCATGTTGACTTCTGGACTCTACATATAATAATAATAATATCTGTGCAGATACTTTAAGCTTTCAAGACTTTAAGGAGACAATGTAATGTGTCATCTCTCACAGTGTCCGCAGCTCTGGAAGGTGCTGGAAGGCCGATCGTCCGACTGACTGGATCGGGTTGTCGTAGAAGAATCTATAAAACACAAACAATAACACATGTGGACAAACTGAAGAGTCGTTTCTGTTTCATACGCAGACCATGGAGAGAAAACATCAATCAAGGAAACGTTTTGGTTCACGAACACGAACAAATATTAAAACATTTACAATTTACCGAAACAAGTAACAGTAGAATTAATCAGAATTGTATATTTGCATAAAAGTAAAATTATTTAATCAAATTCTTCAACAAACACGGTGAATAAATAAATAAGTGTTTGTTTTTGCATTTCAACATCAAGTTCCTGAAAATCAAGAAATCAAGGAATCAAGGAATCAAGGAATCAAGGAATCAAGGAATCAAGGAATCAAGGCCACATTTCGTGCAAACGAGATACGTTTATATGAAGAGAGCGAGTCAGCATCTCGACGATAAACTCCACACTTCTAAATATACTCGTTAATTTCCTTTGACAAACAATAATCTCTCGTAAAACAAGTGTCGTTAGCGCTAAAGTAAAGCTTTATAAAAGAGTCCAACCAGGAACACATTCCCAGGAAGAAATAAAACAATCCTAAATCATTGATTCCTTCATTGTCTTCTCTCTGTGGTCACGTCTCTCTATAAATCTATCTTCGCACTTTGAAGAAACTTTTAGTCGTTTAACTTTTAACACGGACTAGAAGTTGAATTCAGCTGAAATCTCCCAAGAAGGCGAATAAGTGGGCGTTGAGTTGTGGTCGTGTGAAACATGCAGAATATGAGATGAACGCACATGGTGATGAGAGAGGGCGTCCCAGTGAAGGCGTGCTCCGGGATCGACTGGATGTTGTTACTGTGAAAACCACTAAACAGGAAACGGAACAGAAGTTAGTTTTCGGTAAAGAACAAAAGTTAGGTATAAATACAAAAGTGTCATCAGCAAAATGTTGAACAATTATTAAAGAATTGTCAAAGAAACTTTAAGCGCAAGTGGTCGAATAAAACCCCTGAGCTGCTCCAGAGAGACCGTCCCTGGAGCAGCTCAGGGGCGGTCTTCTGGATAAGAGCGTCTGCTGAAGGATAATAAATACAAGTCAGGTTTATTCTGGAACGATCCTTCATAATTAGGTGTTTTTCTTCAGGGGCTGAGAAACGAGTAGATGACAAAGTAAAGAAGGTAAGTTTCCACTTTTTGTTTGAACATGAAGTTCCTTTTTGTTAAGTTTTCTCAGTGAAACACTTGAGACTCACAGTTCCTTCAGGTGGCTGAGCGAGCGCACGGCCGTCGGAAACTCCACCAGACTGTTGTAGTTCAAATCCCTGAGACAAACAGAGAGAAGGTGTAAATGACAGCGAAGCAACCTGGGAATAGTGAGATCTCTACGGCCCACACACACACACACACACACACACACACACACACACACACACACACACACACACGCACACACATCACGTCATCACGTCACATATGTTGCACCTACATTGGGAATGTCAACCTTGAAATGGAATATTAAGTCAAAGTGTCAACTTTAACATTGGTAATTCAGAATCTATACTGAATGGGAAGCTCTAGACTGGGAATATCAAATCTAAACTGGGTATGGTCAGCTCTGCAGATCTATACAGGGAATTGTGAGCTGTAGATGTCATTGGGAATGTCAGCTCTAATCCTGGAATATCTGGGGACAGCTTTTATTTTGAAAATACCAGATCTAGACTGGTAATGCAGCCGTGTACTGGGTTTAATTTGGAACGTCAAAGATTGTGAATAGATTGAGGGTCTCTCGGTTCTGTCAGACTGGGAATACCAACTATATAATGGGAATGTCAGCTCTAGATGGTAAGTACCAAATATGTACTGGGAATAGTTCACGCTCGACTGTAAATGTCAGCTCTAAACTGGGAACGTTTTAGCTCTAGACTGATTATACAACTATATATTGGTCATGTCAAATGTATACTGGGAATGTTAGCTCTATAATGGAAAGATCAGCTCTACAATGCAGTGGGAATATCAGCTGAAGATGGTAAATACAAATTATGTACTCGGTATGGTCAGCTCTAAACTGGGAATTGTCACATCTAGACTGGAAATGCCAGATCTGTACAGGGAATGGTGAGCTCTAGACTAGGAAAACCAACCTTAAACTGGGAACGTTTTAGCTCTAGACTACTAATACTAAGTATATACTGGGAATTGTCACATGTAGACTTGGAAAACCAACTCCAAACTGGGAAGGTCAGCTGTAGAAGGGTAATACAGCTTTACATTGGGAATGTCAGCTGCATTCTGGGAATAACAGCTCAATGTAAGCTCCATGATGAGGACCTTCTCTACAATGCTGTGGGAATGTCAGCGTCAGACTGGGAAAGAGTTTCATGTTTGTGTTTCAATCTTTTTCCCGTCTTTTAAGTTTATTAAAGAAACATTTCACTGTGCCTCGCTCTTTTCTTTCATCACCAGTAGAGACTAGAGCATTCTCCGAGTCTACACATGGCTTCACTTAGGTCCTCTCATCCATCTCTGGGATGCAGGTGGCTGTTACACACACACACACCCACACACACACACACACACACACACACACTGTGTGGAATGAAGCTGCCACATTGTGAAAATACCATTAAATTGAAATTGCTTCAGTCTGGTCGCGAGTGTGCGAGTACGTGTGTGTCCAGAGGATGAATTGTAACAACAATAGCTGCTTTCTGCCAAACTAGTATTGATGAACTTCAGAGGGTCGTGATTGGATGAGAGCTGGATAATAGGTTTTTGAGGGTCAGTTTAAGGGTTCATTGGAGATCCAGAGGTT
Organism: Cottoperca gobio; assembly: GCF_900634415.1. Classification (NCBI taxonomy): domain Eukaryota; kingdom Metazoa; phylum Chordata; class Actinopteri; order Perciformes; family Bovichtidae; genus Cottoperca; species Cottoperca gobio. The sequence continues at coordinate 16,777 of NW_021167006.1, read as the reverse complement.
TTTGGGAAATCATGGTCATGCTGTAAAGTGTGCACGCTGATTAGGTTCAGCAGGTTAAGTTAGTGGGCGCAGGAACTTTATGCGTCCTGCAGTAATCCTGGGAATTCTCCCAAACACAATTTCAGGTGATGGTCACTTCTAGATTGGCAAAACCAGCTCTAAACTGGGAATAACAGGTCAAAATTGTCTTGTAATGGGAATACCAGATCTAGACTGATAATACTAACTCCATACTGGATTTCAGCTTTCTTAAAATGGGAATACTCGCTCTACTGGGAATGAAAATGCTACGCGGCAAACCAGATCCATGCTAGAAATAATCAGCTCTGAACTGAAACTGTCCGCTCTTGACTGGGAATACCAAATGTGCACTGGGAATGGTCAGATATCAAATGGAAAGGTCATCTCTAGACATGAAAACCCAACTCTGAACTGGGAACGTTTTAGCTGCTTCTACTAACTCTTCACTGGTCACATCTAGACTGGGAATGTCCAGCTCTAGGCTCTAGACTGGGAATACTACATCTGTACTGGGAGTGAAGGCTCTAGATTGGGAATGAAAATTAAAAACTTGGAATGCCAGGTTGACATTGGGAACGGTCACTTCTAATCTGGAAACTGGGAATGGTCACATCTAAACTGGGAATGGTCACATCTAAACTGGGAATGGTCACATCTAAACTGGGAATGGTCACATCTAAACCGGGAATGGTCACATCTAAACTGGGAATGGTCACATCTAAACTGGGAATGGTCACATCTAAACTGGGAATGGTCACATCTAAACCGGGAATGGTCACATCTAAACTGGGAATGGTCACATCTAAACTGGGAATGGTCACATCTAAACTGGGAATGGTCACATCTAAACTGGGAATGGTCACATCTAAACCGGGAATGGTCACATCTAAACTGGGAATGGTCAGCTCTAATCCTGGAATATATTATCAAACTTTGAATTTCAGTTTATTTGGAACTTCTGGGGTCAACTTGTAGAATTAAAGTTAATAAGCGTGTTTCCCAATGTGATGACATCTTCCTTTAATGCTGTTTGAGGAATGAATGTGTCTTGATTGACAGGTGTTCAGCTGTTCCCACTCAGTTCTGGTGGTTTTGGAGGCTCATGCTAACCACAGACAGCTACAAGGTATTTTTATGGTTTAAACCTCAAACGCTTCTGATGTTTTCAAAGCTGGATTTGGGTTTTTTGCTCACCACCATTTTCGTCACTTACTGGAACCAGAAAATCCTAATTTGGGTAAAATGGGACGTCTAGACAAGAGACACCACCACAGCTGAACTAGACTTTGACGTTCTTCTAAAACCTGGGTGTGTTTTCCTTTAAGGCTGAACTGAACTTGTTGAATTCTTTATTTTTTCTGTTTTCATTTCCGTTTTCTTTCCTTTCCCTGTTTGTGTTTGTAGTTTCAGATGAACCTGAGTCTCTGGTGTGGTTTATTATTGCTGATCCTACAGGTACACACACAAAAACACATGCTGCCTGTGTGTGTGTGTGTCTGTGTGTGTGTGTGTGTGTGTGTGTGTGTGTGTGTGTGTGTGTGTGTGTGTGTGTGTGTGTGTGTGCATGAATAGTAATTATGATTAGCATACAGCCAGGGCCACACACAGAGCCGCACACATATACAGAAGTATTTCCAAATGAAGGCAGTGTGTGTTTGTGTGTTTAAACCTGCTTCTCTGGTTGACTGAGAAAACAGAAACATTTCTATATACACACACATTCCTCAGATTATACACACACACCAACATAAACACACACACACACACAGGTTAATCTGCCTGGACTAAATACTCGCTAAAAGAAAAAGAGCTGGCAATCCACGTGAAGAGCATCAATGATTATTATCTGCTCGAGCTGTCGGACATGTTCGACTGCGTTTATTACAGAAATACATTTGATATATTGTGTTGTCTATTGTTATTTAAATGGTTTCTCTTGATTATAATACGGGTATTTTACTATCATCTACTCTTTCTCAATATGCTAATTCATATTTAATATATTTTTTTTTTTAATTACGCACAAACAGCTTAAATTTCTTTTCTTTATATTATTGTTTTATGTTATTTTGTATTTGTCTCATTGGAGTCCAGAAATCAAGCATGTAAAGCACTTTGTGACTTTGTTTTGCTGAATAAATAAAGTTTATTATTATTATTATCATCTCTTCTTTATCAGGCTGGTAGTGAAATGAAATTAGCCGAAAACATTTAATGACTACAAACTATTTGAGCCTTGAATAAATCCTGTTAAGTGTCCTCGACAAACGTATAAATCAAAGCTCTCCGTCATCTCCTAAACCTTCACCCTGACCCCAACTCAACCCTGACTTCTCCAACTCCTCCCCAACACACACACACACACACACACACACACACACACACACACACACACACACACACACACACACACACACACACACAGAGAAACTCACAGCGTCTCCAAACTGTGGAGTCCGTGGAAGCAGTTTGTTCCCATGGAAACGATCCTATTGTTGTTGAGATGCCTATGGAGAGAGAGAGACTGATGGACTAATGAAGCAGACAAAGAGTGTGTGCGTGTGTGTGTGTGCGTGTGTGTGTCTTTTTTAAAAGGGGCCCCGGGGCCTCTCAAGAAGGCTTTTTTTCTTTTGGTAATTTCATGCAAATTAGCTTCAATCTGATTGGACAAAAGAAATGACAGCAGACTTCAATGCTGCCGCGCTGAATGCCATCACACACAAACAGAGAGTTTTGCATGTTATTAAGGAGCCATTACAGACAGTCAGGGACAGTCAGTGCCACGGCTAAACTTAATGCAGCCATCGCTCCTAGCAACAGTCTGCACACACACACACACACACACACACACACACACACACACACACACACACACACAGGCAAAAACAAAAACATTACCAGAAAACGTGGTTCTGTAAGCCGAAGCACAAGTTCAGATATTCTGGACTGCATTTATAAAGAGCTTTTCCAATCTTTGTGGTCACTCAAAGCTCTTTACAACACATGTCAGCATTCACACACACACTCACACACACTCACACACATTCACACACACTCATACAGAGTCAGTGGCTCCCACACAAAGTGTATCAGCTCGTCAGTAGTGATAACCATTCACACACACTCACACACCGTTGGCCATCGGGAGCAATTTGGGGTTCAGTATCTTGCCCAAGGACACTTCGATATGTTGACTGCAGGGGTCGGGGATCGAACCACCGACCCTCCGACCGCTGGACGACCACACGTTAACCAACTGACTAATCCACTAGTAAATTTATGATCCAAACAAACTGACTAATTTACTTGCTTACTAACTGACACACCTAATGGCTAATATTAATTTACTGGCAAACAAATGGCTAACCAACTAGCTACCTTACCAACTAGCTACCTTACCAACTAACCTCGTCGCTAACTCACTTGTAAACCGAATAGCTAACCAGCTGTCTGACCTAGTAGCTTACTAACCCACTGACTAATAGCCTATCCATGTCCATAACTTACTGCTAACTGCTGAACATATAAGCTAACTTAGTAACCAAATGTCTTACTACTAGCTAACTAACCAACTGTCTAACATACTAGCTATTGTAATGCTAACCAACTACCTAACATACTAGCTATTGTAATGCTAACATACTACCTAACATACTAGCTATTGTAATGCTAACCAACTACCTAACATACTAGCTAACGTAATGCTAACCAACTACCTAACATACTAGCTATTGTAATGCTAATCAACTACCTAACATACTAGCTAACGTAATGCTAACCAACTACCTAACATACTAGCTAACGTAATGCTAACCAACTACCTAACATACTAGCTAACGTAATGCTAACCAACTACCTAACATACTAGCTATTGTAATGCTAATCAACTACCTAACATACTAGCTAACGTAATGCTAACCAACTACCTAACATACTAGCTAACGTAATGCTAACCAACTACCTAACATACTAGCTATTGTAATGCTAATCAACTACCTAACATACTAGCTAACGTAATGCTAACCAACTACCTAACATACTAGCTAACGTAATGCTAACCAACTACCTAACATACTAGCTAACGTAATGCTAACCAACTACCTAACATACTAGCTATTGTAATGCTAACCAACTACCTAACATACTAGCTAACGTAATGCTAACCAACTACCTAACATACTAGCAAACTTCTAATCAACTGCCGTTTTCTCCCTTGTTGATCGGTTGATGAGTATTTCTGTAATGAATCACAATCTAAATAAAGTTTGTGTATTTTGTTTTAACTCAGTGAGTGTGTTAGCGTGGTACGTACAGCACCACCAGGCGGCCCAGTTTGCTGAATGCGTGATCTGGGACGTGGCTGATGTGGTTGAGGGCGAGCGTCATGGCCTGCAGGGCGGGCAGCTCGCTCAGGGCCTCCGCCGGCACCTCCGTCAGGGAGTTATCGTCCAACCACAGGTGACGCAGCGAGCGCAGGCCGGAGAAACAGCCAATGGGAACGCTGGAGATTTGATTGGCGTCCAGGCGGCTACGGAGAGATTCACATACGTTGACATTTACATTCAAGTAACAGTTATGTGCCATCGAAATTCTTATTATGGCAAAATAAAAACGTGATTCACTCGAACATATAAATGTATTTATCGGGTCATTTATTTATTTTTTATTTTGGCTGCTTACATCGTGAAGAGAAAGTTACCCGGACAAACGTAATGCATAAAGCATGAGGCACTCGAGAAGACTGTGCCATGAGTTTTAATTTGGGCTTTCCACTCGGGGTTCTCTTTGTACATATTGAAAATGAAAAAGACAAAAAACCTTCAGAAAACGACTTTTTCAATACGTACAAGAGAATTTGAGCTTTGATGAAGAGCCGCAGAATATAAAACGGGGGCTTCACTTCCCTTTGAAGCCGTTTGAGAGCAACATTAGAGATCAAGTGTTTGAACAGGAATGATCGGCGGGTGGCTCGAGCACCTCTCCAGCAGCTCTCAGGCTGAACCACGGTATTTTAATGAGCAGACATTAGAGAGTACGGTCCACCTTCCCCTCGCCGGGAAGGATTCACATCCTTTAATGAAGAAACAAAAACCTCACCAAAGTAAAAGCATGAGCAGCAAAATGTACTTAAAGTAAAAGTATTGATTCCCCATGAGTATATTAGTGCTGCGTTAGTGTGTACGTTATGCATTAGGGTGGATACTTTATTTACGTGGCAAGATTACAGGAAAGAAATCACAAGTTCTGTGAGTAAATTCAGTAAATGTATTAATTTATAATATCAGAGAATAATCACGTTTTCAACTCGTACATTTGAGTCTCTTCACGTGAATGTATAACTTTAATCTCAGAGAATATCCAAGAACAAAAACTCATCCCCGGCTTCGTACTTGTTTGTTTAACATCTAATATGTCATCGCAGTATGTTCCTGCTGCAGATGTTCCTGCTGCAGATGTTCCTGCTGCAGATGTTCCTGCTGCAGATGTTCCTGCTGCAGATGTTCCCTCCTTCACATCCTGTCGTAGTTTAATGTACACGATGCATCAGATTCTATAACATCATCATGTTTTGTATCTTTGTCTCTAAAAGTCAACTCTTCATGAGTTCCTCAGAAAAACAGTTTCCATCTTTGTGACATCATCTTCCAGCTGATCGAGAGGCTTTTTAAACACTTTATTTATCTGGAGGAAACTTCATCACAAACATCTGGAGACACATGTTGAGCTCACAGGAAGAGGAGGAAGAACTAGAGTAACTGAAGCTGTCAGACGCATGAAGAGTCCTGACAAAAGCTCCTCTGTTCACACAGAAGAGGATGGACTTCACATAATGGTCCATCAGATAAATGAGAGACCTCAGACAGAAAGAAAGACTCAGACGTCTCCATTCTTATACCCTTATCTACACACACACACACACACACACACACACACACACACACACACACACACACACACACACACACACACAGGTACAGTTTCAGTATAATTAGTGTGTGTTATCAGGCTGAGGGAGCACAGTGTCTGCACTACGTACATTAATATACTGCTCCATGTGCGTGTGTGTGTGTGTGTGTGTGTGTGTGTGTGTGTGTGTGTGTGTGTGTGTGTGTGTGTGTGAGAGTGTGTGTGTGTGTGTGCGTGTGTGCGTGTGAGTGTGTGTGTGTGTGTGAGTGTGTCTCACAGTGACTGCAGGTTGTGCAGCTTGCTGAAGGCCTCCACAGGAACAGACATCAGCTGGTTGTTCTGAAGCATCCTGGTGAAACAAAGATGAAGTCACTTTTATTCTTCCTGCTCAGACGAGAAGTTTATTAACTGGAACGTTCAGCACGAAAATAACGTCATGTTAAAACAAAAGTTAATTAAACTTGACGTTAACGTTTAGCTGCTGATTAAAGCTCGGCTTTAATCAGTCATGTGTTAGCGTAGCTTAGCATAAAGACTGCAAACAGCTAGCCTGGTCCTCGACGCTCATCCAATAACATCTCATATGTTTTGTGTTTGCACACATTCATGACGTGACATCACTTCCTGTCTAACATTCAAAGTGTATGTTTCTTTTTATGTTTTGATATGTTAGTTTCCCTACGTCACCTTCAGCTTCTATTAGAAACTAAAACTTATTGAGCATCATTTGTAATTTGGTTTTGATTAATGAATATTTATAATGGATGGTAATCTCTTGTAGAGCGAGCTCGTGTAAAAGTTTATAGTGATATTAATATATTATATATTAAGATATTAATAAAAGATGTT
>NW_021167005.1:32500-43198 GCF_900634415.1 Cottoperca gobio | reverse complement strand
AGTTCACTGTCGTTAATCTGAATATATTAAGATAGTTTTACCGAAAAGTATCTGCAGAGAACAACAAGATGTTTAATAATGGCGCTGTTTCTAGACTCCACTGGCGGGGCATCTTAGCCAGCCAATAGGAAGCAGTGCTGGACCGATTCTGACCAATGGCGTGTCGCTTCGTCTACTGTCTTCTTCGTGGCCTTCTAGTGTCAGCCGCAGCAGTTTTAATGGTCTGAAGCTCCACAGCGCCCCCACAGGTCACCTTAATAAAGGAGGCCCATATCTCAGTTTTTATATATTTTACCTTGTGCATCACGGTTTTTCTTTATTGAAACAATATATTTATTCATAATAAATTGATATATTACATTATAACACTATTTTCCCTCTCCATTGTAATTGGATTGTATACATTTTATGTATACCTTGCTGTATATGTTGATATATAATATAATATAATATATTATATTATATTATATTATATTATATTATATTATATTATATTATATTATATTATATTATATTATATTATAATATAGTATTTTGTATTGTATTATAATATAGCCTATTACATTATATTGGATTATATTTATTGATAACATAACATAAATGACAAATAATACTAAACAAAAGAAACCATCCTGACATTTTTTTCAAATCTGCCGTCTTCACTGTTCTCAGCTGTAAAACTAAACACCTTTGACTGCTCGATAACTTTGCTGTAAGATAAAAGTCATCAGAGCCATAACTGTGCTTAATTTACATTTATGTTCATCATTTAGTTTTTTCTTCAAATCTAGCCAGTAACTTGTTGTCGCTTGATAAATAATTTTTAATAATTATTATTGTATGATACTAAACTTAGGCTACTGTATTATACTATAAGCATCATAATTTATATTATATTTGTATTTCAACTCTACATTAATACATGTAAGAAACATTTCTGCCTGAAGAAAACCTACACATCTATATTCGCAGCTAACACTCACCAATGATAGACTTTATTATATTGTATTATTATAACACCATACATGTTTAGACAAGATTAAAGATAACTGTAATGTATAGGGTGGCAAACTGGAATAAACTACATTTTACTTAAATTAACAAGAGGATTATTTTAAAAAGAAATTAAGAACAGCCATTATTAAGAAAGAAATCACTTTAGGTACATATGAGTCTCTGTAAGTGAAGGTTGATTATATTTGTGTAACTTTACAGATACTTTTATATAGTTATTTTATATTTTAATTAATCATGTACTGTTGATGTGACATTATGAATGTGAGGGACTTTCTATTTTATTTTTTATTTTTTATTTTGTTGATATTGTGGATTGTCAAGAATGTGATGTTTTAATATCTTTTATGTGGATCCCAGGAAGTAATAAGTAATGGGGATCCTAATAGTGTATAATAAATAAATATAATAGTGTACAAACACATTCGTTTATAATATCATCAGTCTGGTGTTCACTGTTACGTAGACCTGTGATATTACCACATAAAGGTGCTCAGTACAAGAATTCAATAATGATATTAACAATGACCTGTTGTGACGATAGCTTTTGCTCAACCATTTTATTTTCAATCCACATCTTTTTTATGTGGAAACTCCGAAAATAAAAAATAAAGTGAGAATAATCCTGGATTATTGCATTTTTTTAAATCTGTAAAGTTACATCCATCCGAAACTAATGAAGGTTTTTTAAAAAGAATAACCACAGAATAAATGCATTTGATGAAAATAAAAGCCTTAATTACTTTAGTATATTGCATATTAGACCATATGAGTTCAACCAAAATCGTATTGGTTGTGCAATATTCACTTTTTTAAAACTTACACAATTATCACGTATTCACTCTTACAACTTTTTTACCAACGACTCTGTACTTATACTACTGTCACTGTATTTATTCTATTTAATTGTGTACTCGCCACTTTACTTTCTTGCTCTTTTGCTGTAACAATGTAAATGTCCCCGCCGTGGGACTAATAAAGGATTTCTGATTCTGATTCTGATTTTCCATAATCATTGTTGAACACATTACCAGTATTATCTAATAAATGTGTAATGGACCAGAAATATTTTTATTTTTTTATTTTATTTATATGCATTGATGAGTAAAGTGTCACTGAGTAATATAATATTAATATCATTATATTATTACACTGCTAGTTTTACACATGTATGGTTGCTATATATAGTAGTACAATGTGCACATTTTTACTTTGACTTATTTATATTTGTATGAATATTTTTATTTATTTATTCTAAAATGGAGCAGCTGTTACGAAATCTAATTTCCCCCAGGGGATAAATGAAGTAGATCCATGTGAACGTCACCCTCATACGTCATCTAATCAACAGGTCCTCCTGATTGGCACGTATTTGGTGCAATAGGAAGCTTGATGTAATGTAGGCGTACACCAGCACAGCCAATCACGATTAAGGGGGCGGGACAAACAGGCTGCAGTCCGTTCTGACAGTGGAGCTCTCGCAACACAGAAAAAAAAAATTTCACCACTACGCAAATCTCACCGATGGAGGAGGGCCGGGACATGAGAAGAAGAACGTCTGCAAGCTAGCAGCCTAACCACCAGGGAGAGGAAACTAAAGTTGTGAGTAACGTCAGTTTTACGAGTATTTAAGTGATGGATGACGCGGGCGGTTGCTCTGTAATGTACTTAACGTTGCTGTACGTCAAGTTCCGTGATCAACTTTGCTGTTGAGGGGAACGTTAGCTTTCCAACTGTGTACCAACACTGTGCCGTAGCATGCTAAAGAAGGAGTTCCTCTGCTACTGTTCATATTCCTGTTGTCACTCGTGTTGACGCTGACAAACATCTAGCTGGGCTGCTAACAATGCTCTTACACCAGCGTGTTGTTCACTTCTAACGTTAGTTGACAACTGGCTGGGCAGCTAACTCAAGTTGCTGCTGCTAGCTAGCTCAACATTAGCAGTAATATCAACACCAGGCTAGGTGCTAACTAAAAGCTACCACCTGACTGCACGTTAGCCAGTTTTAACGTGGCTAGTTCTCTTTTTTGGGTCATATTTTTGTCTTTTGGTAGCATAAACTATTCATGTCAGGCAAGAACACTAGCAACACAATGTGTTTAGCAGCAGTATGAAGAACACTGAGTGAAGTGTGTTCTTCAGATGGTTCTGGGACAACAGTGAGCTGTTACTGTGAAGTCACAAGGAATGTCCTGCCTTTTTATATCACGATATAGTTCATTTTATATCTACATGACTATATATATCACGATATAGCATGTGTTTTGGTAATTCAATACATACATAGTCTATATTAAATAACCACATAGTGAAGGTACTTCATGCTTGTAACATTGCTCATTTTATTAAGAACTTAAGTGCAAAATGGATGTAACTGTTTCAAGCATGAAGTCTCTACGAGGACTGAGATCTAACTGACAGGGTTCCTGCGGCTCTTCAAAGTCACTGACTTCCTGTATGTAAGACCTGGGAAGTTTTGACGTTGCATTAAATAATATCAAAAACAATTGGTAACATCTATTTTTTAAACAACTTAACAAATGCCTCTCGCATTCATGTCTAGCAGATTCAGATAGGAGGGAAAAAGGTGCATAAATTTGGTCTTAAATTTCATTCCAAGTTGCAATAAAAAGTGTTAAGTCTACCTGCGGCTGCAGGGGACCCCAACTGATCACATTCTCTGAGACCTTTGACTTAGTATGTGCTTGTTATTATCAATTTAGAGGACGTAATTGTTTATTAGGATATTTCTACGTATGATTGCATCATGATATGATTCCATTGAAAGACGATGAATCATCATATTGAATTGACCCCCGGTCCGACTGAAGGAGGGTACGAAGCCACACCGTGGCCCGAGCATGGTGGTTCTATGCATTGAGAGAATTGTCAGATTTGCATCTAACTTGCATTCCTCTGAGGACTTTATTCTCGTTGTTCAGAGTGCATCACACACAAAGAAGCATCTGTTCGTTTCCTGTAGAGAAACACGCAGTGGCTCTTGGTTACAGACGGAGAGGAATCTGCTCCGTCTGCTGAGTGGCTGGCTGGAGGTGGCCGAACTATTTCAGACGAAGGCAGTGACGGAAGAAAAGTCATTTTGTGTGTATATTATATGTATATATATATATATATATATATAGATATATATATATATATATATATATATATATATATAGATATATATATATATACATATACATACACACACATATATATATATATATATATATATATATATATATATATATATATATATATACATACACACACACACATATATATATATATATATATATATATATATATATATATATATATATACTATATATATATATATATATATATATATATATATACATACACACACACACATATATATATATATATATATATTATATATATATATATATATATATATATATATTATCATGTTATTATTTACATGATATCAATACATTTTTTAAATATCTTGGTTATCGTCAGTATTTTGATGACTGAGTTTCCTGCTTCGCTCTGTTTCATATTAACGTGACAGAACGAGACATTTCGAGACGTCAGGACTGTGAGACACTGAGTCGGACATTTTTCTTTAAACTATTCTCACATTTTATACACTAAACCTTTAATCTAGAAAACAATCAGCAGATTAATCGATAATAAAAATAACTGTTAGTTGCATCTCTAATTAGAAGGGAAACAAAATCCAATTAAAATGTTTGATTCTGCTGCAGTACACCAGCTCCACATCTTCCACCTGATGAAAACAGGCGGAGTGTTTGCCGTGGCAGGAATGTACGTCAGCTCACCTGCAACCAGAAGTTTTCTTTGTATAAAGAAATATAATAGTTTTAAACCCAAGACTTTGCCGCGTTGAGCTCGCTCGGTCCGGCTCCCTGCAGGATCAGCTTCTGATGTACAGATGTGTGTTTTCCTGTGCACGCACAAACTACAGGGAATCCCCCCCGATTGCCGAGAGCGATCTCTTTGTGATTATCTGGGGCATAATTCCAGTGAATTGGTGTGTTTGGTTTAATCTGGGAAGACATTAGTGGCATGGAAGAGCGTGGGGATGTGAACCGCCCCAGAGCGGCCCCTCGCTAAGCTGCCCCCTGCAAGGATTAACTGTCAACTCAGCACTTCAGTGGTGACTACACAAATATCATGCAGGCTAATACAGAATAAAGCTGCAACAATTGGTGCGTCGGCAGAAACAGAAACCTGCAACTAGAGAACGGATGAATCGTGAAAGTAACGTTTCGTGCAGAAAAGTCTTTCATGCTGTTTCAGCCTCAAATATTCCGTTTTATATTAAATATCTTTGCAAAGACAAACCGTGGACTCTGAGGAGCTGGATCCACATTCACACTATCTTCTGACTTCTAGAACAAATCATTAATGTAGAAACTGATAGTCAGATTAATCCTCGATGAAAACAATCTGATACAAAAATAACTTTACTTTGTGCTCTTCACCTGACTTCATCTGTGTGGACTGCAGCAGACCGTTCGGTGTTGAGAGGCTTCTTTCTTTCACATTATGTAGTTATTTGCGTGTTCATCCCTTCTTCTCATCCATCGTGTCATGATGAGCTTTCACTTCTTTGTCTGCACAGCAGGTGAGCTTTATCTAAACTCCAGGTGTGTTTGCATTTGCACTGGTTTAAATGATCCCGTGGACAACTGAACAAACTGAGACATCGCACATAACAATCCTTCCATTCATTTAAATATTGTGTCAGTTCCTCTGAATGCTCCCATGTTGGATTTTGCAGATATAATAATTATAATAATAATAATAATAATAATAATAATAATAATAATAATAACTTTATTTGTAGAGCACCTTTCATACAAGAACTGCAGCCCAAAGTGCTTCACAGCAGAAACATAACAATTAGTAGAAGATGAGAATAAGATCATTTACAGAACAATCATCACAGTGATGATGTAAATGAGTCTGAAGTACCGTTATAACAATAGCAGAATTAAAATTGTCTAAAATAACATTGGAGTATTGTGCCTTGTTTCCGTATCTGTGCCGTACTTAACGACCCTCCTGTCGGAAAACCACATTCATCACCATTCTTGTAAATGTTTTAAACTATCAGGGCCATATTTTGAAAGCAAGAGATCCACAATGGGCCCCTGTGGCCCTTCAACTGGTTTACTCCCTTTGCTACACATTCCTGGTCGTCTTTGGCAAACTCTTTATTGACCTTTTAACGTATAGGGTGATATTTCCAACTCGTTTTGGCCGATTTAGACGTATATTGTTTTTCACCAAATTGCAGAGACCATCAGGTCTTATTATTATTATTATTATTATTATTATTATTATGTTACTGTGACGGCTGGCAGATGCACACATAAGTTCAGTGTTCAAACGTTGCATGTAAAACAACTTATTTATTTCTATGTAACATATAGAAATGTTTTCTGGCCAACGTGACGTCCCGATGAAGTCTTCTCATGTTGAATGAATGATAGAAAGTGGGGATGTTGTTCTAAAAGAGTTGAAGAAGATTAATGTGGTTGCTTTGTAACGTGTCGTGTCCCCGACCTCTCAAATTAACTTTATCTTCTTCATCAATTCACCAATTATTCTCTACATTAACGCTTTGGTGTATAAAATAGTGATAAATATCCTCCCAGTCCTGGTGTCTTTAATGTCTTTACTTTAATGTCTTTAATGTCTTTACTTTAATGTCTTTCTTTACTTTAATGTCTTTACTTTAATGTCTTTACTTATGTCTTTAATGTCTTTACTTAATGTCTTTACTTTAATGTCTTTACTTTAATGTCTTTACTTTAATGTCTTTAATGTCTTTACTTTAATGTCTTTAATGTCTTTAATGTCTTTACTTTAATGTCTTTACTTTAATGTCTTTACTTTAATGTCTTTAATGTCTTTACTTTAATGTCTTTACTTTAATGTCTTTAATGTCTTTACTTTAATGTCTTTACTTTAATGTCTTTAATGTCTTTACTTTAATGTCTTTACTTTAATGTCTTTAATGTCTTTACTTTAATGTCTTTACTTTAATGTCTTTAATGTCTTTACTTAATGTCTTTACTTTAATGTCTTTAATGTCTTTACTTTAATGTCTTTAATATAAAACAGAAAAAAGCAGAAAATCTCCATTTGAGGCTGAAAATGGATTTTAAAGACTTTTCTGCAGGAAAGAAGTTTGACGATGAATGGATTATTTTCTTTACAGCTGTAAGAAACATGGCGTCCTCTGATCTACGTGGTTAAGATTCTTCTCTTGATTCAGTGGGAAGGCTTGGCGTAATGTAGCACACAATAAGGACGGAGTGGCTCGAAATAACCTATAATTGAGCCCTGCTGAGGAAGATTATCCCGGGCTTTGGGAGAGGTTTTGGAGCATAATTGATGTTTGGGTCTGCCTTCGCCAAAGAAACCACCCGGGGCCGGGCTTCAGGGTTTCTGCCATGTTTGGGCCCGGACTCTTCTTCTGGCTGTACATGTAACCCAGAGCGAGATGAGTGAGATCTGGCGAAACATGCAGGAAGGTGTCTGTTTGCTTCCCTTTCCAGTCTGAAGAAGCTAGAAAGGTTTCTGCTCAGGAGGACGTGATTACAACAGGCCAGGGTCAATGTTAGGATCAGGGTCAGGCTGTCATGGAGCTGCAGGAGCCTCATGTGGGACGTGCTCACAGTTTACTGCACCACACTGTCTCCTCCCAAAATTAAGTTTCTTCTCTAAATCTTGACGGTGGTTGTTTCTTAGGGCTGCACAATATGTTGTCTTTTATCGTCATCTTGATGTCAACGCTATAAACACATGAGGAAGCACTGAGTAAAACTGCACTTTCAGATGAGACTAATCTTTCGTGTTCAATTGAATAGAAGAAAGCTGAAGAAGGGACATGGCGTGATGAGACTTATGTCCTGGATGGACAGCGTCCTCTGTGCAGTGAACTGCAGGCGACATTAGAAGAAGTTAACCATTGATCAGATCGCTTGTGCTCCGCTGACCTTTGACCCCGCGTGTTGCCGCTGCACCAACATGTTTATGCTTTGATTTGATGTTGAGAATAAGATAAATGTTTCAGCAGCACCAGAGACTAAATATAGAGCCGGAGCCTCGGCTGAGCGGCAGGACGTGCACAGGGTTGGGCTCGCTCTTCTTCTGTGGTCACACTTTTTTGAGAGTCGCTGAGCTGGAACAGGAAGCCAGATGTATTATTCACAGTTCTGTCGGCGTGAGAAGTGAGTGATTGTCTGAGAATGATTTTAGTTTGCCGTATTTGAAGTGGGAGGAAAGACTTGAGTTGTGATAACGTCTGTCAGTCTGTCGCTGCGTTATCTTTCTGAGCTCTACCTTAGAGCTCTGAACTCTGAAGGCCGTCAATTTGAGTCCTGAGGTGTTTTTAGCTTCATGTGGAGGCCATGAAAGGTGAGAGCGGCGTCGCTGCACAGATACATGTTTACATGATCTCTACTTGTTCTGTCTTCATAAGTGCTCAGCAATTTACGATATTTAACTCCGATGTTTCCTCTAATATTGTAATATAATTTGCAATATTAGAGGAAATTATCATTTCAACAGTTATTCTGATTTAAAATGTATATTTAAATGATCATGGTGTGATTTATTTATTCTGCACAGTTCTCTTTTATCTGTAGAATACAATGTCGACCAGACATCTCTGCAGCACAGCATTTAATTTAAAATGGCATTTTGACATTTCACCAAATATTGCTGTATTGGATGAATTGTTATTAATTGTAACAATCAGCCTGTCTTTCTGTCCAAACATAAACATTTAGTGGAAAAATAAATCACATGTTTCTATCTGAATAAATCTTCTGCTTCAGTAAATATTTGTTGGTGTTTACCCTCAGAAGGGACTTCTGTCTTGTTGCACACAAATGGACGAGCTTCAGTGAGACGGCCCCTTTAAATACACGAGACATTACGACGTAACAAAAGAGTGAGGCAGGTTTTTATACACGAGACATTACGATGTAACAAAAGAGTGAGACAGGTTTTTATACCCAAAGTTGAACTTCCCTTTTCTTAGAGTTGCTGCATTCTGCTCCAACACACAGGAGCGGTCTGACTATAAGAGCAGACAGCTCCTCACGATGGGACAAAACATTTGTCTCTGGTGTCTCATGTCTCACGTTTCTCGTGTCTCTGGTGTCTCTCACGTTTCTCATGTTTCTCACGTTTCGTGTCTCTTGTGTCTCATGTCTCCCTGGTGTCTCTCACGTTTGTTGTGTCTCACGTTTCTCTCACATTTCTCGTGTCTCTCACGTTTCTAGTGTCTCTCACGTGTCTCTCACGTGTCTCTCACGTGTCTCTCACGTGTCTCTCACGTGTCTCTCACGTTTCTCGTGTCTTTCACGTTTCTCGTGTCTCTGGTGTCTCTCACGTTTGTTGTTTCTCTCATGTTTCTCTCACGTTTGTGTCTCTCACGTTTCCCTCACGTTTGTTGTGTCTCTCACGTTTCCCTCACGTTTGTTGTGTCTCTCACGTTTCCCTCACGTTTGTTGTGTCTCTCATGTTTCCCTCACGTTTGTTGTGTCTCTCACGTTTCCCTCACGTTTGTTGTGTCTCTCACGTTTCTCTCACGTTTGTTGTGTCGCTCACGTTTCTCACGTTTGTTGTGTCTCTCACGTTTGTTGTGTCTCTCACGTTTGTTGTGTCTCGTGTTTCTCTCACGTTTGTTGTGTCTCTCACGTTTGTTGTGTCTCACGTTTCTCATGCTTCTGGTGTCTCACGTTTCTCATGTTTCTTGTGTCTCTCGGGTGTCTTTCACGTTTCTCACGCTTCTCGTGTCTCACGCTTCTCATGTCTCTCAGGTGTCTCTTATGTAACTGCCTCCTGGATGTTGTGGGTAATCTTCAGATTATTACTCTGCTCAGGAAGTGGTTTTAATCCGGTGCCACAGTCGAGTCGTTCCAGTTCACCAGGCTGTCGACTATTAAATCAACAAAATAAAAGTCCAAGTCTGATTCCAGCTTCTTTGTGTTGTAGTTGTTTTAAAATGTCAGAAAAGGTTGTTTAGTTTCCTGTCAGAGGAGTGAAGCTGTAAACATTCTCATTGTAGAATCAGACGATTTAGTTTCTTGGAAATGAATGGAAGCGATGATCAGAAATACGTTGATTGATGAGTTTTTAACTAACGGAGGAACCTCTGCAGACACGAGAAGGATGGAGGGCTTGTGTGACCTGGTGTCTCCTGAAGCGGCTCTGTGTGCACGCTGAGGACTGTGGGAACCAGCCGGCTGTTTATTAATTTTTGTTTTTCTTTGCTTGATTCTTTTCTTTCTTCCGTTTAGTTTCTAAACTTGATTCTGTATATAAATGCTGTCAATGCTGCAGTCATTTTCCTCTGCAGTTATACAGTATTTATAGTCTTCTGTGTGTTTACGCTGCTGCTGGTTTGTCTTCACACATCCTGTGAATTTTATTTAAAAGAAAACACAATAAATATTTATTGGAATAAAATAAACGGGAAATAATAAATAGGAAAATAATTAGGTATGAAAATAAATAAAGTAAGCAAGTTTGTTTTATAATAATTACCAGCACATTTATTTGATATTGATTCTTTTAATTTTCAAATTAACCTGAATAATAATGTGACAATTGTTATTTCTCCATCCAGTCTTTATTTTTATATAGAAAATGAAGAGAGCAAAAGAGA
>NW_021167005.1:0-25000 GCF_900634415.1 Cottoperca gobio | reverse complement strand
GCATTTTGGATCAACTGAAGAGTCTTAAGAGACTTTTTGAGACAACCTGATAACAATGAGTTGCAGTAATCCAGCCTTGAAGTAACAAATGCATGGACTAGTTTTTCTGCATCATTTTGAGACAGGATGTCTTATTTTTGCAATGTTACGTAGATGAAAGAAGGCAGTCCTTGAGATTTGTTTTATGTGGGAGTTAAACGACAGATCTTGATCAAAGATGACGCCAAGATTCCTTACAGTGGTGCTGGAGGCCAAGTTAATGCCATCCAGAGCTTCTATGTCATTAGAAAATGCGTTTCGGAGGCGTTTAGGGCCAAGTATAATAACTTCAGTTTTGTCTGTGTTTAACATCAAGAAGTTGCAGAACATCCAAGTTTTTATGTCTTTAAGGCTTGAAGTTTAGCCAATTGATTGGTTTCATCTGGTTTAATTGATGGATATAATTGGGTATCATCCGCATAACAATGAAAGTTTATAGAGTGGTTCCTTATAATATTGCCCAAAGGAAGCATATATATAAGGTGAATAGAATCGGTCCAAGTACAGAACCCTGCGGAACTCCAAGACTGACTTTGGCTGTCATGGAGGATTTATCGTTAACAAGTACAAATTGAGATCGCTCAGATAAATAGGACTTGAACCAGCTTAGTGCGGTTCCTTTTATGCCAACACAATGTTCCAGTCTCTGTAGTAGAATGTCCTGATCAACAGTGTCGAAAGCAGCACTGAGGTCTAACAAGACAAGAACAGAGACAAGTCCTTTGTCTGAAGCCAATAGAAGGTCATTGGTAACTTTCACCAGTGCCGTCTCTGTGCTATGATGAACTCTAAATCCAGATTGAAAAACCTCAAATAAACTATTATTATGTAAAAAATCACATAACTGTTTTGCGACTGCTTTCTCAAGGATCTTAGCGAGAAAGGGAAGGTTAGATATCGGCCTATAGTTGGCTAAAACCTCTGGATCAAGACCAGGCTTTTTAAGAAGTGGTTTTATTACAGCTACTTTAAAGGATTGGTACGTAGCCAGATAATAGAGACAGGTTGATCATATTTAATAACGAGGTGTTAATTAATGGTAAAACTTCTTTAAACAGTTTAGTTGAATCGGGTCTAAAAGACAGGTTGATGCTTCGACGATGAGATTGTTGAAGTTAGTTGGTTAAGGTTGATTGGAGTAAAACAGTCGAGATATATTTCAGGAGTTACAGATGTTTTTAAGGTTCTGGAGGTTGAAGTTAAGTCGTTACTGATTGAGGGCAGGAGGAGATTAATTTTGTCTCTAATAATTATAATTTTATGGTTAAAGAAGCTCATGAAGTCGTCACTACTGAGAGATATAGGAACAGAAGGCTCTGTAGAGCTGTGGCTCTCTGTCAGCCTCAGTGCTGAACAGAAACCTGGGGTTGTTCTTATGTTCTTCTGTTAAGGAAGAGTAATAAGCTGCTCTGCATTACGGAGAGCCTTCTTATACGTTTTAAGATGATCTAACCAGACTAAACGAGATTCTTCCAGTTTAGTGGAACGCCATTTACTTTCAAGATTTCTCGACTTTTGTTTTAGTTTGCGGATTTGTAAATTAAGCCGGAGCTTTCTTTTTCTGTTTTATGATCTTCTTCTTTAGAGGAGCGACAGAGTCGAGTGTTATTCGCAGTGAGGCTGCAGCGCTATCAACAAGATGATTAATTTGGGAGGGACTAAAGTTAGCATTGGAGTCCTCCATTATATTGATGTTGAGTCCTGGTATTGAATTAAGTGCTGATGGAATCACTTCCTTAAATTTAGTCACAGCACTTTCAGATAAACATCGAGCGTAGGATGTTCTGCCTGCTGGCTTGTAGTCCAGTAACAGGACTTCAGAAGTTATTAAAATGTTCTGATAAAAGAGGATTATGTGGACACACTGATACACTTTCAATTTCAACACCATATCCCAGAACAAGGTCCAGAGGGCGGTACACAGTAACTAATAAAACTGGCTTTATTGTTTTCCATGTTGGGTTTGAGAGCGTAAGAACAAGGCTTTCAAAAGAGTTATAGTTTAGTTTAGGCTTAGGATTGATCAAGAGGTTTGAGTCAAATATGGCCGCAGCTCCTCGTCCTCAGCCAGTACCTCGAGGAATGTGAGTATTAATATGACCAGGTGGAGCGGATTCATTTAGACATATTCTTCATGTCTCAGGTTTCAGTGAGACAAAATAAATCAATCTTATTATCTGATATTAAATCATTTACCAATCCAGCTTTCGTTGATAAAGATCTGATGTTTAAGAGCCCACATTTAATTTTTCGATTTAGTTGTGCTTTTGCAGCGGTGGTGTTTATTTTAATTAGGTTTTCATGTATAACTCCTCTTCTGTTAACCATAGATTTGATTAGTCTCAGTGGTCGTGGGGCAGACACAGTCACTATGGGGATTTGAGTGGGTGACTGCCCGGAAAGAAGCACAGAGAAGTGTGTAAGACTGCAACTTTGTCTCCTGGTCTCAACTCTGGGTTGTCATGGATTAGGTCCACTAATAAACTTTGTAATATTATTGGATATGAGATCTGCTCCAGCCAAAGTAGGATGGATGCCGTCACTCCTAATCAGACCAGGTCTTCCCCAGAAAGTCCGCCAATTGTCTACGAAGCCCACATCATTATCCGGACACCACCGTGAGAGCCAGCGACGGAATGATGACATGCGGCTAAACATGTCATCATTCAAAAGATTTGGCAGAGGACCAGAGAAAACTACGGAGTCCGACATTGTTTTGCCAAATGTACACACCGACTGAATAACAATCTTACTGTATTTACGTTTAGCCTTAGCCAGCAGTTTCAAATGTGCTTCTATGTCGCCCGCTCTGGCCCCCGGAATGCACGTGACTGTCGTCGCTGGTGTCTCAAAATGAACGTATCTCAAAATTGAGCTACCGATAACCAGAGTTGGCTTCTCAGCTGGTATGTCACTGAGTGGGAAGAATCTGTTAGAAACAGCAAGCGGTTGGTGGTGAACCGTGGGCTTCTGATAACACTTCTTTCGGACAGTCACCCAGTCTCCCGGCTGCTCGGGCCCCGCCGGGTGACAGCTAACAGGAGATATCACTGGTCGGCCCGCACCGACTATAGGGGGCTGATTTGATTTGATTTGCCTCTCTGCCCCTTTGCTCACACCGAAGTGCGGCCTGCGAGCTTCCATGCAACGTCTGTAGAAAGCTGCAGCCTGAGGTCAAACTTAAAGTTGCAAGAGTTTAAGTTTCTGCAGCGAGCGAGGACCTGTAGCCTCTTCCTGCCTGAAACGCATGAAACAGACAAACAGCAAGAATGCAGGGGACATGTTCTGGTAGTTTGTTATTGTGAGTCACAGTGATGAGTCACTGTCTAAATGCTCCATACATTCCTTTTGAATCCTTTAATCACAGATTGTTCTTCCACATTTCAGCTTCTTGGTGTTTTTATTGGTGTACAACATGCTCACACCGAACTGCTCGCGTGTTTAATAAAGTTGTTTTGAATTTAACATTTGAATTTGGCGCCTGATTTGATGTTTGACCTCCATCGAGGAAGTTTTGTTTTCTTCTCGATTTGTCTGTCCGCAGCATTACTGAAACGCATTAACATGAAATTGTTCACATTGCGAGAAGCTTGTCGGAGCTCGGGCTGCACGATTACGGCCAAAATGATAACGATTAATTATTGATTTTACGGACAAAATATATTTATTTTACTTTAACATTGAAGTGGACAGAACGGTTTCACTCCCCAGTGCTGTAAACACTTTCTGACTGCTTTGCATGAAGAATTACTGCGATTATCAAAGAAGTTGCCGATTTAATTTTTCTGTGGACTAATTAATGCAGCTCTATAGAAATGTTTGGATATTAAAAGTAGACCTAACCATAAACTACACATGAACTCCTCCTGTGTCGGCCTTGATGTGGTTTCCTGTTTATTCACGGCTTTCTCTGCATTGTAAAAGATTCAAATGGATTTAACAATAAATAATCATAATCATTTTTATGAAGAGGAAAATAAATCCATCCCATTCAACTAAAATAAGATTTTACCTGGATAAATAAAGGCACAAAAACAACTACATTTTGACAGCTTTGGACGAATTGATCCAACTTTGTGCAGAAGCTCTAACGGCTTCCTGGTGTTCTCCAGTCAGACCTGCTGACTGTATCTTCTGCAGCCGGCCTCTAGAGGGCAGAGTTTTAGCAGAACTGCTGCTCTGCATTTCTCCCTGAGAGCTTCCTGTGCAGCGCTGGCTGAGCGTTATTAAAGTAGCTCAGATAAAGAACTAGTCTGTGTCGGGATCTGAGAAATCGCAGATTACTTTTATGTCTCCAGGCTGCTGCAGAGGGTGAAGCACGTTCTGCTCTTACACACATTTCAGGATCTGAAGATATGAAGCTTCGTGTTGTCGCAGGTTCAACACGGCTGGATAATTAAAATACTTTCATTAAAGTCCGCTGTCACATCCCTCCTGTCGACATTAATACCGACTGGTTTTATCTTTCTGCTGTTTCTGTCAAATGTCTCAAATATGAGACTTAAAAGGTCTAAAACTGTCTTAGATATGATTTTATAGGTCGTAAAATGAATTGTGTACACGGGATCACTTTAAGGTGAAGTGAACTCTTGTGTTTGTGTATGAATAACAGCATTGAGGATGATAAGGGCTATCAGTACACGCAGGCGCGTCACGCAGCTTTCCTTCTGTCAGTCTTCTTCCTCCTCGCCGGCCTCCTTCCCCGCTGATCAACACGGAGCGGCGGGCGTGTCTTGTGTCGTCTCTGTTGTGATTGGCTGGCGGCCCAGGCGCTGTTATCTCCTGTGGAACATGTTGTAGTCCCTCCCCAGATAGTGCTTGGCACACACAGCCCTGCCCCGCTCACAATTACATCACTCCATGATGTTTGTTTCAGCCGACAGGTGAAGCGGTTTCACTCTGTCTGCACTCATCAGGCAGGTGACAGACAGGAAGTGTTCTGTGAGATCTCAGGTGCATGGCATGGCAGGCTATCGGAGTACGCAGCACAGGTAGAGACAGGAAGTGTTGAGGAACATGGAGTTTCTGAAGAGCCTGGTTCCTACTGTCATCTCAGGGGAGGGGCCCTCCGAACATGGGGGGGTCCTGCCCAGGGAGTCGGGGCCTCGGCTCCTGCGTATGAAGCGCCTGGGCCTGCTGGCCATGGGACAGACCATTGAGGAGGCTCCGGTAGATCCGGGGCTCGGCTCCTCCGGGCCTGCTGCCAGGAACCGGTCCCGCCTCAAAGGTACTCCTGCCTCTGCTGCGTGTTGCAGGATTAATTCTGTGTTCATGTCTGCTGCTTTACTCGCTTCATACGTGCTTTTATAATTGACCTGTTTAATTCAGTGTGAACAGGGATTCACCGATTGATGAGACGATATCGTCCTCAACACATGAGCCACTGCTGGCGTCGGTACGCAGCGCTGTGGGGATAGATGCAGATCATGATGCAGGCTTTGTTCAATCATTCCATTTGAAATCTAATTTTAGGAAACTTGTCATAGTATAAAGAACACACAGAATCTGTTTGTGAGTTAATAAATGAAATAAAACCCTCTGAGCTGCTGTCTGCAGGACTCTGGTGCAGCTGGTGAGTTTATCTTTAGTAGTTAGATGCAAAGCAGATAAAAAGGTTGTTATTAAAAAATTAAATAAAAAGTCCCAGAATTTCCCAATCGGTGCCTCCCTGTTTGTTAAGCTTTGTTAACATGTAACTGAGCGTAACCACTGGTGCTGATATACTGTACAGTAACACAGTATTACTGCACTGTATCACTACGGTACGGTACAGTAGTGATACGGTAGTTACATTACAGGTCATTGAGCAGACGCTCTTATCCAGAGCGACTTACAGTGAACTAAGTACAGGAACAGTCTCTCTGGAGCAGCTCAGCGTTAAGCACCTTGCTCAGGGGTACTGGTGGCAGCCTGGTATTGAACTCACGACCTTCTAGTGTTTTGTTTGGAAGGCGTACCACTAGGCCATCACCACCACAGTAGTGGTACGGTAGTGGTACAGTACTACAGTGATTATACTGTGAACAAATCTGTGATGAAATCAGCAGGAGAGCTAGCTGACAGTAGCAGTTAGCTGTTAGCAGTTAACGTTAGCTGTTAGCAGCCGGTAACGGAGGTTCCATAAATCTCACTATGGTGCTTTCAGGCTCTACTCAGTGAAAATGAGTACTGATTGAAGGTAAATTAAAACATCATGAAGTGTTCAAATGTAATCTTTTAAAATGTAGTTTTTGATGAGAAACTTGAATAAATCCAGATGCTTGAAGATGTTTTCGATATAAAACAGATATTGGATGAACTCTGAGCTGTTGAACTTCCTGACAGAAGTCTGAAGTTGAGTTCATGGAGTTCTTGTTTGTATTTGACCATGTTATCAAACTGGTACTGAGAATCATTTAAATTCTCTGGAGTTGGTATCGACCACTAGATTTCTGCGATCATGACGTTCCTACGGGAAACTTTCAATGGAAAGCTCTGATGATCATTAGCTGCGCCACTAATTCTAATTCTGTCCTTATAAAAGTATAAAAGAGTGAACAAAATATCAGAATCTAATTCAAATGAATGTCAGATCCACACAGTTGTGGGACCTGCCTGCTGCATGTAGCAGAAGTTAGATGAAGTAGGGCTGCTGTTGTGTCCATGGATCCAGTAGTTAAAGGGTTAGTAGATGTGTGTGTACGTATGAATTATGTGCGTGCAGGCTCTGTTTGGCTTTTTTGCAGCGCTGCCTGTCGGAGCACGCTCTCTGCCTGTTGGCTCGCTACACTAACACACTAACAGGGAGCTTTATTTGTTGACTTTTATTTAGCTTCTTACTGTTGCATACGTTTGTGTTGAGCTCAGGCTGCTGGTGTTATGTTGTTGATATTCATAATAAAAGACAGATGACTAGAGCTGCAACAGCTAGAAGTCACTATTCTGAGAGTTTAAGTCATTTTTCATGCAGAAATGTCTTTGAAGTCTGTTTCCAGCCTCTCAGATGTTCAGATTTGCTGCTTTTCTCTGATTTACAT
Organism: Cottoperca gobio; assembly: GCF_900634415.1. Classification (NCBI taxonomy): domain Eukaryota; kingdom Metazoa; phylum Chordata; class Actinopteri; order Perciformes; family Bovichtidae; genus Cottoperca; species Cottoperca gobio. The sequence goes on along the minus strand of NW_021167005.1, from coordinate 17,945 downwards.
CATTTTAAAGTGGCAGAACAAGACATTTAAAGACATTAGCTTTAGACTGAGGAGCTGGGTTGGACATAACAAGCCATTTATCTATAAAATGATCTGCAGATTAATGGGTAGTAGCAGCCCTAGAGATGACTTTTATACACAGTGGATTGGGCAAATTGATTTCATATCTTTCCTTTCTTTCTTTCCAACTAGGAAACATCCGTCATATTAGAAAATTCTCCTTTTTCCCTCCTGCTCGCAGTGGCAGGGGTCACGATGGTGAGTTATGTAGTCAGAGATGTGATTACTGCAGTCGTCGAGGTAAGGAGGGACGCAGTTTGGTATTCTGGAGGATCATTTCCCCTGTGTTTAAATCTGAGCCGAGTGCCACTCCCTTGTTGCAGAACTGGCACAGCCGGAGTTGGTTTTTAAGGTGGTGCTGCTCTTTTCTTTCTGTCGTTTGTCTTCCACACGGTGACTTCACCCAGCGGATTCTTGGGAAGGGTTTGATTTGGACCGTATTTGGTTAACGGGTGCAGCAGGTTTCCTGTTTGTGATTTGGGAGGGACTGAACACGTGCACTGCTGGGTTGTACTTGTGAAACCTCTGTGTGTATCAGGCGCCTGGAGTTCAGCCTGCTGGAGTGACACTTAGTGCGGATGTGGTGTCCGAGCTGCAGACGGATGCTGGGAATCCTTGTTGGAGCTCTTCACAATAAATGCTCCTGCAGCTCATATGAAGGTGCTGTGAGTGATGAGCTGACCTTTTTGTTCCCGTATGAAGATGAGTTTTAATTTGATTTCTGCTCCGTCGCTCTACAGAGACGACGTGCTGCTGACCTCGCACTGTGAGAATGTGTCTGGTTGGTGCTCAGAGTTTATTTCTAAAGATGTGTTCGGTTATTCAGTCGCTACACAGCATTATACTGTGGACGCTAGCCAAATCTGGCCAATCAATATGTGAGTAAAAGGTTTGAAACCTCAGTCTCAATGTGCAGAGTGGTAACGGCACGGTGTAAGATACTGGAGAAGTATCACGGTAATAATACAATGCCACATTTATGAGTGTTCACTTAACGAAGGACAGGGTTTAATAAGAGGCGTCTTCATGAGCTCTTCCACTGTCCACGGCTCATCCACAACAAAAAGTCATAGAAACGATGCTTTCAGGTCCTGCATCAGGTAAACGAGAACAACACGGTGCTTTACTGCCTCACTCCTAACGGTCTTACCTTTCACAATAAAAGCCCGACAGTTTGCCGTGCTGTAGAGACCTTCATGAGGAGCATCTCCAGTCCTGGTCGGATGTTAAGATGTGTGAATGATTCACTTCACGGTCCAAATAGTTAAAGTGTTCAAGGAACAGACATCGTGACTCTTTGATAGTAGAGCTGCAAAGATTCATCCGTTAGTTGTTGACTATTAGATTAATAGTCAAGCCAAACTATTTTTTATAACCGATTTAAATGTTTTGAGTCAGAATATAGTAGAACTTCTCTGATTCCAGCTTCTTGGATGTCTTCTGGTTTCTTCTCTATGACAGTAAACTGAATATCTTTGAGACATTTGAGGACGTCTTCTCGGGCTTTGGGAAACTCTGATCCACATTTATAGACTTAACGAATGGAGAAGATAATGTCCTGATTAATGGACGATGAAAATATAGGTTAGTCGCAGCCTGACTTGATAAATATAACTCAGAATTATGAAGGGGCGCTGAGGGTCCGCGCAGCCTGCAGAGTCGTGCTGCGTGCTCGGCCTGCTGTGATGGATCTAAATGGCGTGTCCTCTGCAGCCCGGCAGCACCGGGGAGGTCAGGGATTGAATTACAGCTCCTATCGATTATTGTTCCGACTGCTGCCCTTCAGAGAGGCCGGCACAGGAAATACATCCTCCACCCTATGGGCTCCTGGGAGTAGCGGCTCCTGCACCGTCTGCAGCCCACACGGCTCCCACTTTGTGAATGGAGCGGCCAGGACTCGCCTGGGTTGTGCATTTAGTTGAGATTATTCAGTTATTCTTTCCAGGAAGTCGTTTATAATGTTGTTTATTGGAAGCTGTGCTGGACAGTGAGCTGTAATGTTCCCACAGACATGATGTCAGTTATTCTGCTGCATTGCTCACACAATGGAGCTGGTTTACAGAAAACAGCAGAGCTCTGCATGTTTGTGTGTTTGCATTATGATCTGTAATTCTGTTTTTAAACATAATGTGTACACACGAGGGTCTGCCTTCCTGCCGCTGCGCCGCAGCCAGAGCTAAAGGATCTGCAGACTGCTGGAGTACAGGATTCCTTTCTAAATTACATTTAAAAATAACCAAATCTGACCAACACTTATGTCAGAAAGTAGTGAAAAATGTCCATCACAGTTCCTCAGAGTCCAAAGTGACGTCTTTAAATGTTCTGTCACTTTAATATAAAACAGAAAAGCAGCATATCTCCATATGTGAGGCTGAAAACAGCTTCCAAAGACATTTCTGCAGAAACATACTTACTGTAGTTGACAGTTTATAACGCTGCTGTGACTGACTGTTTATAATGATGCTGTGACTGACTGTTTAGAATGATGCTGTGACTGACTGTTTATAATGATGCTGTGACTGACTGTTTATAACGCTGCTGTGACTCTGACTGTTTATAATGATGCTGTGACTGACCGTTTATAATGCTGCTGTGACTCTGACTGTTTATAATGATGCTGTGACTGACTGTTTATAATGATGCTGTGACTGACTGTTTATAACGCTGCTGTGACTCTGACTGTTTATAATGATGCTGTGACTGACTGTTTATAACGCTACTGTGACTGACTGTTTATAATGATGCTGTGACTCTGACTGTTTATAATGATGCTGTGACTGACTGTTTATAATGATGCTGTGACTCTGACTGTTTATAATGATGCTGTGACTGACTGTTTATAACGCTGCTGTGACTCTGACTGTTTATAATGATGCTGTGACTCTGACTGTTTATAATGATGCTGTGACTCTGACTGTTTATAATGATGCTGTGACTGACTGTTTATAATGATGCTGTGACTCTGACTGTTTATAATGATGCTGTGACTCTGACTGTTTATAATGATGCTGTGACTCTGACTGTTTATAATGATGCTGTGACTGACTGTTTATAATGATGCTGTGACTGACTGTTTATAATGATGCTGTGACTGACTGTTTATAATGATGCTGTGACTGACTGTTTATAACGCTGCTGTGACTCTGACTGTTTATAATGATGCTGTGACTGACTGTTTATAATGATGCTGTGACTCTGACTGTTTATAATGATGCTGTGACTGACTGTTTATAACGCTGCTGTGACTGACTGTTTATAATGATGCTGTGACTCTGACTGTTTATAATGATGCTGTGACTCTGACTGTTTATAATGATGCTGTGACTGACTGTTTATAATGATGCTGTGACTGACTGTTTATAATGATGCTGTGACTGACTGTTTATAATGATGCTGTGACTGACTGTTTATAACGCTGCTGTGACTCTGACTGTTTATAATGATGCTGTGACTGACTGTTTATAATGATGCTGTGACTCTGACTGTTTATAATGATGCTGTGACTGACTGTTTATAATGATGCTGTGACTGACTGTTTATAATGATGCTGTGACTGACTGTTTATAATGATGCTGTGACTGACTGTTTATAACGCTGCTGTGACTGACTGTTTATAACGCTGCTGTGACTCTGACTGTTTATAATGATGCTGTGACTGACTGTTTATAACGCTACTGTGACTGACTGTTTATAACGCTGCTGTGACTCTGACTGTTTATAATGATGCTGTGACTGACTGTTTATAATGATGCTGTGACTGACTGTTTATAATGATGCTGTGACTGACTGTTTATAATGATGCTGTGACTGACTGTTTATAATGATTCTGTGACTGACTGTTTATAACGCTGCTGTGACTCTGACTGTTTATAATGATGCTGTGACTGACTGTTTATAATGATGCTGTGACTGACTGTTTATAACGCTGCTGTGACTGACTGTTTATAATGATGCTGTGACTGACTGTTTATAATGATGCTGTGACTGACTGTTTATAACGCTGCTGTGACTGACTGTTTAGAATGATGCTGTGACTGACTGTTTATAACGCTGCTGTGACTCTGACTGTTTATAATGATGCTGTGACTGACTGTTTATAATGATGCTGTGACTGACTGTTTATAATGATGCTGTGACTGACTGTTTATAATGATGCTGTGACTGACTGTTTATAATGATGCTGTGACTGACTGTTTATAATGCTGCTGTGACTGACTGTTTATAATGCTGCTGTGACTCTGACTGTTTATAATGATGCTGTGACTGACTGTTTATAATGCTGCTGTGACTGACTGTTTATAATGATGCTGTGACTGACTGTTTATAATGATGCTGTGACTGACTGTTTATAATGATGCTGTGACTGACTGTTTATAATGATGCTGTGACTGACTGTTTATAATGATGCTGTGACTGACTGTTTATAACGCTGCTGTGACTGACTGTTTATAATGATGCTGTGACTGACTGTTTATAATGATGCTGTGACTGACTGTTTATAATGATGCTGTGACTGACTGTTTATAATGATGCTGTGACTGACTGTTTAGAATGATGCTGTGACTGACTGTTTATAATGATGCTGTGACTGACTGTTTAGAATGATGCTGTGACTGACTGTTTAGAATGATGCTGTGACTGACTGTTTAGAATGATGCTGTGACTGACTGTTTATAATGATGCTGTGACTCTGACTGTTTATAATGATGCTGTGACTGACTGTTTATAATGATGCTGTGACTGACTTTATAATGATGCTGTGACTGACCGTTTATAATGCTGCTGTGACTGACTGTTTATAATGATGCTGTGACTGACTGTTTATAACGCTGCTGTGACTGACTGTTTATAATGCTGCTGTGACTGACTGTTTATAACGCTGCTGTGACTGACTGTTTATAATGCTGCTGTGACTGACTGTTTATAATGATGCTGTGACTGACTGTTTATAATGATGCTGTGACTGACTGTTTATAATGATGCTGTGACTGACTGTTTATAACGCTGCTGTGACTGACTGTTTATAATGCTGCTGTGACTGACTGTTTATAACGCTGCTGTGACTGACTGTTTATAATGCTGCTGTGACTGACTGTTTATAATGCTGCTGTGACTGACTGTTTATAATGCTGCTGTGACTGACTGTTTATAATGATGCTGTGACTGACTGTTTATAATGCTGCTGTGACTGACTGTTTATAATGATGCTGTGACTGACTGTTTATAATGCTGCTGTGACTGACTGTTTATAATGCTGCTGTGACTGACTGTTTATAACGCTGCTGTGACTGACTGTTTATAACGCTGCTGTGACTGACTGTTTATAATGATGCTGTGACTGACTGTTTAGAATGATGCTGTGACTGACTGTTTAGAATGATGCTGTGACTGACTGTTTAGAATGATGCTGTGACTGACTGTTTATAATGATGCTGTGACTGACTGTTTATAATGATGCTGTGACTGACTGTTTAGAATGATGCTGTGACTGACTGTTTATAATGATGCTGTGACTGACTGTTTATAATGATGCTGTGACTGACTGTTTATAATGATGCTGTGACTGACTGTTTATAATGATGCTGTGACTGACTGTTTATAATGATGCTGTGACTGACTTTATAATGATGCTGTGACTGACTGTTTATAATGATGCTGTGACTGACTGTTTATAATGATGCTGTGACTGACTGTTTATAACGCTGCTGTGACTGACTGTTTATAATGCTGCTGTGACTGACTGTTTATAACGCTGCTGTGACTGACTGTTTATAATGCTGCTGTGACTGACTGTTTATAATGCTGCTGTGACTGACTGTTTATAATGATGCTGTGACTGACTGTTTATAATGCTGCTGTGACTGACTGTTTATAATGATGCTGTGACTGACTGTTTATAATGCTGCTGTGACTGACTGTTTATAACGCTGCTGTGACTGACTGTTTATAATGATGCTGTGACTGACTGTTGATCACCAGTCGGGCCTCACAAAGCTTCTGCTTGTGTGCGGGACATGTGACGGAGAGAGAAGTGAAGACTAAACTAAAAGCAGACAAAGAGCGTTTGTCTCCTGCAGCCGTCCCCTCACAATATTTTGTTTACAAACTTTATCCTGCGTCTGACTACAAGTTTCTTGATGTCATGTGGATCTGTTTTTAAATCTGTGTGTGTGTGAGTGTGTGTGTGTGTGAGACTGAGAGTGTGTGTGAGACTGAGAGTGTGTGTGAGACTGAGAGTGTGTGTGAGACTGAGAGTGTGTGTGAGCTTGATGTGGCCGTGTGCTATAGTCGCATTGCAGGATGTGCAAATGAACTCCAACACGTCATGCTACAACCTTTTTGCAACTTGATACAAAAAGAAAACTTCTTCTCCACGCTGCCGTCTCGATGTTGATGAGTGTCAGTCACATGACTGACGTGCTCCAGTAAGAAAGAAGATTATTAAAACAGTAGCAACGCTATCGATACCACAGAAAAACAAACTAACTCCATGAACTCACCTTCCTTTATTACTTCAGACTGGTTTCTGTCAGGAAGTGAAGCAGCTCAGAGTTATCAAATATCTATTTTATATTGAAAACGTCTTCAAACATCTGGATTTATTCAAGTTTCTCACCAAAAACTAAGTTTTAACAAGATTACATTTGAACACTTCATGATAACGTTATAATTTATCTTCAACCAGTACTTATCTTTACTGAGTAGAGCCTGAACGCATCATATTGTAACTCTATGGAACCTCTGCTAACCGCTAACATTAGCTAGCTCTCCTGCAGACTCGAACACAGATTTGTTGTTCACTGTGTGTAAAGCTTGTGCTTTAGATGTTTACTGATTGTGATGAGAGCACAGATGAGACGGACACCGCACAGCTGTTCATTGTTTTTGCGGGGAGTTGATGATAACTTTTGCGTTATGGAAGAGCTGCTTGGTCTTAGGACACAACACAATAACACAACATAATTCGAGCACGAGGACTTTACCACAGAGGATTTCAAGCTTCCCTGTGATGTCGATGCTGAATGTGGAAGTCGCGGCTCCGTGCTGCAGCGGGTTTATTCCCTGAGATCAGAAACTGATCTGTTTTTGAAAGAGAAGGAGCGACCTCTTCATGAGCTGAGAGACCCACCATGTTGGGCAGACCTGGTTAGTTGATCTTACTGGTCCTCTCAACACTGAACAAGAGCCGACTGCTACATGAAAGCATTCTGTGTGAAGCTCCGTCTCTCTGAGACACAACTACGCAACTTCCATGTTGGGCACTTCCCCACTCAAATATGTGAGCAAACATTTTCTCTGAACAAAAGCAGATTGAGAACCTAAATGAGCGACAGCATCTCTGTGATGTCCTTCGTATCTCAACCACCAAACTTACTCCTGACCTGCAGCATCCTTCAGTCCACAGCATCACTGCTCCCACTGAGTGCAGCGCTGCTCCCACTACAGGAGAGTTAAAACATATGTTACACAGTATTCATGTTAATAAGCTCAATGTTTCAATACATTCAATCAATTAAAGTTGATAACATTTTCTAACTAACGTTAGTTGATGTGTTAACAAGCCCAATAACTTATTTGTTTAACAAGCTTGAGATATCCCCCCCCCCTCATCCTCACTACTCCTTGAGTTATTTATTGTGCCCAGCCATTCGTATATGTTTCTGTATGTGGCCCTCAGTGAAACAAGTTTGGACACCCCTGATTTATGGCATCATAGTTGTATTATTTTGGGGCAGAGGTCTGAATAGTACACTAGTGGTGTTTGTATCCTCCCTTTCCTCTCTTCCTCCCATTCTTCCCCTCGCCTCCTGCTGCAGTCAGGATGACGCATCAGTCTTGCTGTGGAGCGAACAGGAAGTGAGATTCTGATAGGCTGCTGGAGAGGCAGCACAGTAGCAGCTCTGACATGCACTTCTGAGCCTCAGCCAGCCAAAACTTGCAGCTTTTTGATGACGTCAGCCCCCCCCCTCTGTTTGCTGTTGAAAAAAGAGAGAAAAGAGCAGGCATCAAGAAAGAAGAAGAGGAGGGGCAGCTCCTGAGCGAATGGAGAGGCAGGGAGCTTTTGGGGGAGGCGGAGGGAGGCTGACAGCGCTGTGGGCTCGGACTGGCACACACACAGGAAGAGAAGAGGAGAGGGAATATTGCCGTGCATTGTTTAGACTTCTGTCGCAGACTGTTTCTTATCTGGTGCAAAAGTTCTCACGCAGTTTGTCCTTCGCCTTTCTGGGTGTTTCTGTGCTGACATGAGGGACTCTGTGGACGGGGCAGCGGGCGCTCCGCTGGAACACTTCTGTAACTAGCTGATCTCTCTCTCCTCAGCAGCTCCTGCAGGATGCTGCCTTTAACCTGCACCTGTGGAGGGTAGTTGTTGGGGCACGAGAACAGGGCACGTTTGGATCTTTGTGAAATGAAAGTGAAGAATTTGTGCAGTTTGGTGAAGCCAAACTTTTGAGAGCCGCCATGCTGAGCCTGCAGGATTCGGTCTTCTTTGAGATCAGCATCAAATCTCTGCTCAAATCTTGGAGTAGCAGCTGTGAGTACCTTTCCACACACGTTCACATACCAGCAGACTTATGTGCCACCCACAGCAGCAGCTTCGTACCTGCGTTAGAATCTGCAGATCTCCTGTAAGAGCGGCGGTTATTAGTGGAGATGTCAGGATGACGGATGATGTTTAGTCCACGATCAGCCGAGCCGGTTTGATGCGTGTGCAGGTGGCAGCTCATCCCGTAGATAATGTTGGAGCACATGCAGCACGCAGGTGGAGCATGCAGGTGGAGGCGCTCCTGCTTCACTCTTGACAGCTTTCTCAACTTCTCTTAAATCTGAACTCTTTAAACTCTGCGTTAGTGTTTCTGCTCATTGTGATGTCATTATGAAATTCTTCATATCCCTTCATATCTGCTCAACCTAAGCTGAAAGTTTATAGGAGTCAAAAATAATTATTAAAAGTATTGAGAAAATAAAAATACAGGTTTGTGGTTTTGCACAAAAAGGTAGAAAAGTGCACAAAGTATTTCTTAACTCTTAACTTCTTATTTGAAGAACGTAAATGTTTTAGTTTTTGCGATATGCTAATTCTTATGAGCAGTCGTTCCTCTGGCGCCACCGTGAGTCGTCACGAGTATTGCACCGCACGCAGCGGATTAATAAAGTATCGATGCAGCTTTCTGCTGCAGAAGGAACGCGGTCGCTCTCTAATCTTTATTTCATATCGATTTAAACACTATGATGGAAACAACGTTTTTCACTTCCAAATGTCTCTTTAGTCTCCCCCACCCCCCCCCCCCTCTGGGCAGCTAATGTTTCCCTGCTATTGATCCGTCTTCTGGTTGCTCCTATTATTAGCTTCCTATGTTCCAGCAGGAATCTGAAAGCCTCCTCAGTCTCATTGAAATGTAGACACACACACACACACACACACACACACACACACACACACACACAGAAACATTTACAATATCGTCCATATGGGGGGGGGGGTCGAGATATGTGTTGTTACATCTGCAGCGGCCCGGATTTGAATCCGCCCTGCTGCAGGTTAGATTTAGTTTGAGCTGATGCTCCATCTGTGTCCGGATACTCGGCAGTAAGTCGGACTCGTTTCCCGTGAATGTTGGCCTCCGCCAGGGCTGCGCTTTATCACCAATCCTGTTCGTGATTTTCATGGATAGGATATCGAGGCGTAGTCGTGGAGGAGAGGGGTTGCAGTTCGGTGACCTGAGGATCTCATCGCTGCTCTTTGCAGATGATGTGGTCCTTATGGCATCATCGGTCTGTGACCTTCAACACTCACTGGATCGGTTCGCAGCCGAGTGTGCAGCGGTTGGGATGAGGATCAGCACCTCCAAATCTGAGGCCATGGCTCTCAGCAGGAAACCGGTGGATTGCCTACTCCGGGTAGGGAATGAGCCATTACCCCAAGTGAAGGAGTTCAAGTACCTCGGGGTCTTGTTCGCGAGTGAGGGGACAATGGAGCGAGAGATTGGCCGGAGAATCGGCGCAGCGGGGGCGGTATTACAGTCACTTTACCGCACCGTTGTGACGAAAAGAGAGCTGAGCCAGAAGGCAAAGCTCTCAATATACCGGTCGATCTTCGTTCCTACCCTCACCTATGGTCATGAAGGCTGGGTCATGACCGAAAGAACGAGATCACGGGTACAAGCGGCCGAAATGGGTTTTCTCAGACGGGTGGCTGGCGTCTCCCTTAGAGATAGGGTGAGAAGCTCAGCCATCCGTGAGAGACTCGGAGTAGAGCCGCTGCTCCTTTACGTTGAAAGGAGCCAGTTGAGGTGGTTCGGGCATCTAGTAAGGATGCCACCTGGGCGCCTCCCTAGGGAGGTGTTCCAGGCACGTCCAGCTGGGAGGAGACCCCGGGGAAGACCCAGGACTCGGTGGAGAGATTATATCTCCTCACTGGCCTGGGAACGCCTCAGGATCCCCCAGTCGGAGCTGGAGGATGTGGCCCGGAGAAGGGAAGATTGGGGTTCCTTACTGGAGCTGCTGCCCCCGCGACCCGATCCCGGATAAGCGGTAGACGATGGATGGATGGATGGATGATGCTCCATCTGTGCAGCTCCTGTCAGTTTGCTGCGCTCACACACGTGTGTGTGTGATCTTGTGATGAGATACATTTCTCATACAAGTTAAACGGTTATAATTCATCTATTTTATTTTACAACAACTCACCAAACCACATTTACAAGATAACCTTATAACATACCTTCAACCAATACAAATGTTTACTGAATAGAACTTGAACGCATCATAATGTAACTCAATGGCACCACCGTTAACTGTTAGCTTTGTTATTTAGCCACCGGTTGGCTAATGTCTGCTCGCTGTCCGTAGAGTTTAGCTTCATCAGGGCGACGAGAAAGCCTTCATCTCCACATCGCATATTTTTACTGAATATCGACCGATCACTGTCACATGACTCGATGCGTCCCTAATAAACGCTGACGGGACAGTTTAGACCTTCAGGGATCAGATGATGGAGCCTGCTGGCTTCTTCTGCAGCTTCTACATTCTTATTTCAGCTTGTATTACTAGTAATAACTCGTCACACAGAGCATGTTGAGACACTAACAGAAAAGACACACATACAGGCAGGCAGTCTCTCTTGAAAAACAGACATACTCAAAGTCCTGCATTCCTTGTGTGTGTGTTTCTCTCTGGGTGTATGTGACAGAGGGAGTGATGAGGTGGAGTCACTCTTCTCAGTTGTGTAATCTTGCTCTGTTCTGACCCCTGGCAGCTCATCAGACCTTTCTAAGAACTGGAGTCTCTGTCTGTCCCACAGTCTCCAGTCTGTTCTGCAGTCTCCAGTCTGTTCTGCAGTCTCCAGTCTGTCCTGCAGTCTTCAGTCTGTTCTGCAGTCTGTCCTGCAGTCTTCAGTCTGTCCTGCAGTCTTCAGTCTGTCCTGCAGTCTCCAGTCTGTCCTGCAGTCTTCAGTCTGTTCTGCAGTCTGTCCTGCAGTCTTCAGTCTGTCCTGCAGTCTTCAGTCTGTCCTGCAGTCTTCAGTCTGTTCTGCAGTCTGTCCCGCAGTCTTCAGTCTGTCCTGCAGTCTTCAGTCTGTCCTGCAGTCTCCAGTCTGTTCTGCAGTCTCCAGTCTGTTCTGCAGTCTCCAGTCTGTTCTGCAGTTTTCAGTCTGTTCTGCAGTCTGTCCTGCAGTCTTCAGTCTGTCCTGCAGTCTGTCCTGCAGTCTTCAGTCTGTTCTGCAGTCTGTCCTGCAGTCTCCAGTCTGTCCTGCAGTCTTCAGTCTGTCCTGCAGTCCCCAGTCTGTTCTGCAGTCTCCAGTCTGTTCTGCAGTCTCCAGTCTGTTCTGCAGTCTCCAGTCTGTCCTGCAGTCTTCAGTCTGTCCTGCAGTCTGTCCTGCAGTCTGTCCTGCAGTCTTCAGTCTGTCCTGCAGTCTGTCCTGCAGTCTGTCCTGCAGTCTTCAGTCTGTCCTGCAGTCTTCAGTCTGTCCCGCAGTCTCCAGTCTGTTCTGCAGTCTCCAGTCTGTCCTGCAGTCTTCAGTCTGTCCTGCAGTCTGTCCTGCAGTCTTCAGTCTGTCCTGCAGTCTGTCCTGCAGTCTGTCCTGCAGTCTTCAGTCTGTCCTGCAGTCTTCAGTCTGTCCTGCAGTCTGTCCTGCAGTCTGTCCTGCAGTCTTCAGTCTGTCCTGCAGTCTTCAGTCTGTCCTGCAGTCTTCAGTCTGTCCCGCAGTCTTCAGTCTGTTCCGCCCGTGTAGGAAGTAAAACTATCTGGGGGGGCAACGTGTGCCCCAACTGTCCAAAGAGTTGGAGCCTTTTTTTTGGGCACTAAAAATAATAATACATTTAACAATAAATATTCTATATTGTGTTAATTCTGGACCCCGAGCAGCTTCCTGTCACTTGTTCCTCTCGTGTTCCTCTGCAGCCGTCACAGCTGGACGTACTTCAGGATGTGGGAAGTGTTCCTATTGGTCTGATGGTGGCGCTGTCTGTTAAACACACTCAACACGTGTTAATCCTGTAACATCTGTACGTCTTCACTGTCGGGTCATGTGTGACGGCTGCACACGAGTCTGAATGTTCTGCTGCTGGAGGTCAAACGTTCACTGGACCAACAACGTTTGGTCAACAACAGATTTATTTCTTTAGAAGACAAGTTCATGCTTTTATCCACAACATGCCCCCCTCCCTCATTTCCTTATTGTTTGTTCAGCATCTTTATAACGGTATCATGTTGTGGCTGACCCCCCCCCCCCCCCCCCCACTGAATAAGTTAATAATTATTATAATTATCTCTCTGCAGCCTCTGCGCCCGTCAGCAGCAGCGTGAGTAGACGGCGTGCCCCCCCCTCGGCGACTCCGCTCCTGTGGGAGAAACACAGCATTGCTGCCATGTCGAGCATCACCATCGACCCCGAGCTGAAGCCGGGGGAGTTCGTCATCAAGAGTCTGTTCGCTGAGTTTGCCGTGTTGGCCGAGAAGAAGATCGAGATGGTGATGGCCGAACCGCTGGTGAGTCGGGGGGTCAATTTCCAGAAATCAATCTGTCGGAGCTCTATGAGGGGGGGATGCTGTCGGAGCCCTATGAGGGGGGGTGCTAAGTGGCCCTCTTGCAGTGAGGACACCCTTTTTGAGAGTTGATTAATGTTTAAAGTGAGGTTGTGTATGAACGTGAATATGAAGACGTGAAGACATCAGACTGTGAGGATCTGAGGTTTTATACACCAAAGCTTGGAAGTAGAATAACGTTGTTGCTGATGGAACGCCCGCTCTGTCCTCCCCCAGGAGAAGCCTCTGTCCAGGTCCCTGCAGAGAGGGGAAGATGCACAATTTGACCAGGTGAGTGCAGCTACAGTAAACATGTGGCCAACATCATTCCTCTGTAGCAGCGTGAGCTTGTGCAGGACGCCATGACGCGTCACGTTACTCTGACTGTTGTATGTCAGTGAGCCAAAGGTTTGTTTCTCAGCAGGGGGGGTGGGGGGTGGTAGCCCCCCAGTCCCCCAGTCCCCCAGTCCCCAGTCCCCAGTCCCCAGTCCCCAGTCCCCAGTCCCCAGTCCCCAGTCCCCCGTCCCCCGTGGACTCACTGTGCTCTCGCTCCCTTTTCATATCGCAATATCAGAAACAAATGTTTTGGGATTTTCCAACATGGTGCAGGTCGAGATGTCACGAGTACGATTCACCAATGATTCCTTTAATTCTCTTTTCTTTATCAAATGTATAATAATAATAATAATTATTATTATTATTATTATTATTATTATTATTATTAAAGAATATTTTTATTTCTGAGGTTTGGTTTAAACTATGCAAAACAAGTGAAACTGAAAATATTCTGTCTTAAATAACAAACTGAATTTGTGTTCGTTATTCTTGTGAATATAATAAATAAAATTATAATAAATAAAATAGTTTTACAGAAACTTTGTGTTTTAGTGTGCAGGTGTAAAGGTTTCTGCAGGTGATTGTTGTTGTAATAATCATTTCAGCCACTAGAGGCTCAGTTAATTAACATTATTACTTATGTAATATTATAATAAGAATAAATCATGAGCTGCACTTCAGCCTCTGGTGGCTGAAATGAGTATTACAACAACAAAAAGATAAAAATACATGATCTTGAATAAAGAAATACAGAAAGACTTTAGCTCTCACCTGAAAAGGGATCCGCACACTTCTGTCTTCATGATGTGATCTTTTATTAGCATATTTGACAGGTTTAAGTTTTTAATTTGCAATAAAAAGTAAGAAGTTTATTAGTAATGTAATGTTTGTGCTCGTTTCCCAGTTAATAAGCTCTATGAGCTCCATAGCAGAACACTGTTTGCCCTCGCTGCTGCGCACACTGTTCGACTGGTACCGGCGGCAGAGCGGCACCGAGGACGAGTCCTACGAGTACAGACCTCGATCCAGCACCAAGTCCAAAGGGTGAGTCTCCTCACGAGCACATCCTTTAAAGTCATCGTCCCTTTAAGCTGCATTTTAATCACTAATATTTCCTTCTCTGCAGAGACGAGCTGCACCGCGACAAAGATTTCCTCCTGGAGCGAAGAGACTTAGCCATAGACTTCATTTTCTGTTTAGTTTCTGTGGAAGTTCTTAAACAGGTGAGTTACTGTGAAACTGGTTTACTGTGAAACTGGTTTACTGTGAACTGGTTTACTGTGAACTGGTTTACTGTGAACTGGTTTACTGTGAACTGGTTTACTGTGAAACTGGTTTACTGAGAACCGGTTTACTGAGAACCGGTTTACTGAGAACCGGTTTACTGTGAACCGGTTTACTGTGAACCGGTTTACTGTGAACCGGTTTACTGTGAACCGGTTTACTGTGAACTGTTAAAATGGTTTACTGTGAACTGGTTTACTGTTTACTGTGAACCAGTTTACTGTGAAACTGGTTTACTGTGAACTAGTTTACTGTGAACTGGTTTACTGTGAACTGGTTTACTGTGAACTGGTTTACTGTGAACCGGTTTACTGTGAACTGTTAAAATGGTTTACTGTGAACTGGTTTACTGTGAAACTGGTTTACTGAGAACTGGTTTACTGAAAACCGGTTTACTGAGAACCGGTTTACTGTGAACCGGTTTACTGTGAACTGTTAAAATGGTTTACTGTGAACTGGTTTACTGTTTACTGTGAACCAGTTTACTGTGAAACCAGTTTACTGTGAAACTGGTTTACTGTGAACTGTTAAAATGGTTTACTGTGAACTGGTTTACTGTTTACTGTGAACCAGTTTACTGTGAAACCAGTTTACTGTGAAACTGGTTTACTGTGAACCGGTTTACTGTGAAACTGGTTTACTGTGAACTAGTTTACTGTGAACTAGTTTACTGTGAACTAGTTTACTGTGAACCGGTTTACTGTGAACCAGTTTACTGTGAAACTGGTTTACTGTGAACCGGTTTACTGTGAAACTGGTTTACTGTGAACTAGTTTACTGTGAACTAGTTTACTGTGAACTAGTTTACTGTGAACTGGTTTACTGTGAACCGGTTTACTGTGAACTGGTTTACTGTGAACTGGTTTACTGTGAACCGGTTTACTGTGAACTGGTTTACTGTGAACCGGTTTACTGTGAACTGGTTTACTGTGAACCGGTTTACTGTGAACCGGTTTGCTGTGAAACAAACAGCAGAGTGTTTATTGTGAAGTGAAAGCTGTGGATTCCTCTAATAATCCAAAGTGTTCATGTCTACAGATTCCTCTTCATCCAGTGCCAGATGTTCTCTTACACGAAGTTCTTAACCTGGCCTTCAAGCACTTTAAACACAAAGAGGGGTGAGTGGGCGCCACACAGCGTGCGGATGGACAGACTGAAACCTTATTGATTCATTGTGTCAGCACAACTGCATCTGTCATGAGCCTTAAAGTGGCAAAAGACGCATGGTTTACTCCTCATTATGAAGTAAATGCAGATTGCACCGTGTACCTAATTTCATTTTATACAAACCGGCTGAAACGTAATTTGTCCTTCTGACAATTTAGAAGGAAGCAGCCAGTGTATCCATAAGTATTAGTAATAATCAAGATGATGACTTAAAATAGATTTATGTTTGTTTATAAACGGACTGTGTTGAGCCTCTGTGTGCGCCGCCATCTTGGATCCTCACATCAAACATTAAGGAGGAAACGGGAACGCTAGAGGAACACAGAGGAACACTGCAGGAACACACAGGAACACTGCAGGAACACACAGGAACGCTAGAGGAACACAGAGGAACAGAGGAACACTGCAGGAACACAGAGGAACAGAGGAACACTGAAGGAACACAGAGGAACGCTAGAGGAAAACAGGAACACAGAGGAACACAGGAACGCTACAGGAACACAGCAGGAACACACAGGAACACTGCAGGAACACAGAAACACTGCAGGAACACTGCAGAACACAGAGGAACACAGAGGAACGCAGGAACACTGCAGGAACACAGAGGAACGCAGGAACACTGCAGGAACACAGAGGAACACAGAGGAACACTGCAGGAACACACAGGAAGGCTAGAGGAACACAGGAACACAGAGGAACACAGAGGAACACGCAGGAACACAGAGGAACACTGCAGGAACACTGCAGGAACACTGCAGGAACACTGCAGGAACACACAGGAACGCTAGAGGAACACAGAGGAACACAGAGGAACACGCAGGAACACAGAGGAACACAGAGGAATGCTAGAGGAACACAGAGGAACACAGGAAAACTGCAGGAACACAGGAACACTGCAGGAACACAGAGGAACACAGGAACACTGCAGGAACACAGAGGAACACAGAGGAACACAGAGGAACACAGAGGAACACAGAGGAACACTGCAGGAACACAGAGGAACACAGAGGAACACTGCAGAACACAGAGGAACACTGCAGGAACACAGAGGAACACTGCAGGAACACAGAGGAACGTAACACTGCAGGAACACAGAGGAACACGCAGGAACACAGAGAGAACACTGCAGGAACACAGAGGAACACTGCAGGAACACAGGAACCTGCAGGAACACAGAGGAACACGCAGGAACACAGAGGAACACAGAGGAATGCTAGAGGAACACAGGAACACAGAGGAACACAGGAAAACTGCAGGAACACAGGAACACTGCAGGAACACAGAGGAACACAGAGGAACACAGAGGAACACTGCAGGAACACTGCAGGAACACAGAGGAAAACTGCAGGAACACAGGAACACTGCAGGAACACAGAGGAACACAGAGGAACACTGCAGGAACACAGAGGAACACTGCAGGAACACAGAGGAACACAGAGGAACACTGAAGGAACACAGAGGAATGCTAGAGGAACACAGGAACACAGAGGATCACAGGAACACTGCAGGAACACATGAGGATCACAGAAACACTGCAGGAACACAGAGGAACACAGGAACACTGCAGAAACACAGGAACACTGCAGAAACACAGAGGAACACAGGAACACAGAGGAAACACAGAGGAACACAGGAACACAGAGGAACACAGGAACACAGGAACACAGAGGAACACAGGAACACAGAGGAACACAGGAACACAGAGGAACACGCAGGAACACAGAGGAACACTGCAGGAACACAGCAGGAACACTGCAGGAACACAGAGGAACACTGCAGGAACACAGAGGAACACTGCAGGAACACAGAGGAACACTGCAGGAACACAGAGGAACACTGGAACACTGCAGGAACACAGAGGAACACTGCAGGAACACAGGAACACAGAGGAACACTGCAGGAACACAGAGGAACACTGCAGGAACACTGCAGGAACACTGCAGGAATACTGCAGGAACACTGCAGGAACACACAGGAACACTGCAGGAACACAGAGGAACACAAGAACACTGCAGGAACACAGAGGAACACAGAGGACACACAAGAGGACACTGCAGAGGAACACAGAGGAACACA
>NW_021167004.1:0-32557 GCF_900634415.1 Cottoperca gobio | reverse complement strand
GTCACTTGTGACATGTACATTGAGTTGATATGACTTGACTTATTAGTTTTGGGATGATGTTCAGTTCCCTGCGTTCCAAAAATGTATTTCATGCATTGACAAGTTCACTGATCGTTGGAGCCAAAGCGTTGGATGAGCACGCAATGCGTTGAATCATCAGTGCAGAACATGATACACTGCTTTACAAAATATCTGTCAAATATCAAAGCTGCAAGCAACAAAGAGAGGCCAGCGTGAAAGGGAGGGCTCCAGTGTCTCCGTTCAGATACAGATTCAATACAAACCTTTCCTAAAAACGTCATTATGGCATGAATACATACTGCTACAGACTATTATAAGCTATACAATATATATAATATTAGTTATTTGCACACAAAAGGCGAATGTCTCTTGTTTTTTCCTTTTAGTTAATTTTGCTTATTACATTTGGAGTTCAATATCACAGAGTAAGTTCAGACTCACATTTTTGAATGCCATGTTTTCTGTGAACCTTTTGTCACAACATCCTCTCGGCATCACGGAGACGCTTCTTGGACGTGATGCTTCTTTGCTTTTCTTGCGTTTCGTCTGGATTCGTCCTCAGGCGGTGAATTACAAAGATGCAGGTGTTAAGTGTTCGGGGAGTTTTGTTGTTTCATCCAATGGACTTTTAATAGCCTAGTTTAAGTGGAGGCCATTGTTGTTCACATTTGTTGACAGACTGTGATTGCTCTTATTTATATTCTGATCAGTGCTGGATGATGTTCTATCTCTGCCCTGCGTGCAGCGTTCGTCCTGCGCAATTTACTGATTCAAAGATTTTTCTGCCTCGTTCTGATGAAAGTACATTTTAATGGCACAGAAAGTGAAACTGATATATTGGAGAAGGAAACGTTCTCGGCCGTGTTGGCTCATCGAGGCTGCACCAACCTGTGCACGTCTGTAGGCCTCAATAATACGCGGTCATTATAAAACGTGCATAGTTTATCTGGCAGACTTGTTTATTCTGCTGAATGTGAGTGGGCAGAGAAGCGTTTTCTTTATTTCTAAAGGGAAATAGAAAATAGCAGCTGTGTTGACAGACAGGCAACAGATATCATTAATAACTTTAGATTTACTTTCAGAGTGACATCCGTCTACAAGTTTATATTTAGATTCTTTGATAATTGAGCTACACTTGTGTTCATTCATATTATGGTGTGCATAAATGGAAATGTTGATCTTTTTTATTAGTCTGATTCATATTTGCTGCTCTGGAAGCTGGAGGCTCTTATTGCATGGGCATCAAAAACATCTCATGTCCCACGCTTCGGTTGAAAAGCAGAAACTAAATTCCATAATGCATGAGGGACAGTGGCGCTCGATTAACAACGTAATCTCGTCACATGTGTGTTTGAGGATAGAAACGTGCAATGATTGCAGACTTGTTGCCATGAGGGGTCAGTTCATTCATCAGTTAATCCACAACTGTTCAGATGTTGTCCTTTTTTATGATTCGCTTTACATTTACAACTAAATTCAAGTTGAAATGTTGTTTTTATTACAGCGTTCTGAAGAGATGTCGTTGGCGTTCTCCCTTACTGGTGGAAACATCGGAAAAGAACTTCACATTTACTATATTAGAAGTTTCTGACTCTCCAACTTTTTTCTTTCTTTTTTTTTTGTGACTGTGATTGTAAAGCCATCTCTCTCGGGACAAAGAGAACGAGGGAGTTAGATCATTACAATGTTTAAATAATAGCTAATGCAAGAGGCTAGTGGCACACATACACACACACACACACACACACACACACACACACACGCACACACATGCTGCTTTCCCAAAGGTCGTCTCATACAGACGAGGTGGTTTAACTTGCACAACCTGAAACCATGGCATCACGTTGACAGGCAAAGTCATCCATTACGCTTGTTATTCAGCTCTGTCCTCCTACGTCTCTGCAGGCCGGGTTTCCAGCCCAGTTTCATATGTCCTTGGCTTTCCATCACAGCACTTGACACCTGTTTATATACGGCGTGACCTCTGACCCCCCTGCTCTCAGAGACAACCTCCCCAGGTCAGTGGAGAGGTCACTCGTGTTATTGCAGGAGTGGTGATAAATAGCTAAAAGCTTACAGTGGAGATGTAAACAAGGACTGAACGTACAGAGCACGGAGGGAATAAAAGCGTCGCTGATGTAAATGTGTACAGGGCTGCTGTTTGTGTCCATGCACCCACACGTCCACGCATCTACTGTCATTCTTATATAAATGAAAGTGCTCCAACACCAATTTCAGCCCTCGAGTCGTGTGTATATGTGTGACTGCTCACTAAGCCCAAGAAGGTCTCGGCCGTAATAAAGTGGCACTTCCATTAACAAGAAGCCCGAGGCCGGCGATACATTAGCGTTAGCTTTAACGAAACAAAACGCACGGCTGACCAGCTGGCTTAGAGGAGTGATGGAGAGCTAACGACGCCATTTAAATGCATCAATCCTCAGAAACGTGACATCGCCTCATAGACACTGTACCAGGGCGGGAGGGGGGGGATACTGCATGTTAATGATGCACAACGTTCAAAGAAGTTGCTGTTGGTCTAAAGAGGGCAAACATCAGTATTACAGCTATGATCGAGAGGCAGGTAAAACTTGGCTGATGTGCATGTAGTTGTGCTGCATGACTCCCTGGTGAAGATGACTGGGTCACCTCCGTGTAACAGAGCTGCTGGTGGTAACTCCACCTGGATTTGCTGTGAAAAAGGTCGTTCAACTTCCTCATTTGGTTCAGACGTCTCGTCACTGACGTCTGTGCACTTACAGAGCTTCAGGAGTGAAGCGCTAGCGCTAGCAGAGGCTAACGAGAACGAGCTAACACCTGCAGACAGAATATTTCGATACTAAAATGATGTTGATTAAAAGTAACTAGTTGATTCTGTGCCACTAACAATAGTATTCACCTCGTATGAGACACATGTCGACACATCCTATACTTCTGCACCGTGGTGAGTTAGTATGTCTTCAAACATTCCTTCAGTGTAAAACTATTATTTTGAAGCTACAGTCAACTATGTGTTTGTTCATGAACTGTATGTCTGTTATCTGATATCTAAGTCTTATTACCTCAATTAAAACAGATACTTGATGCTTTATAGATTAGGCTACTTATTTCTATTTAACCAACATGTTGCCCAAAACTGTGTTTGCAAAAGCTTGTATCCATATTTTCTGATATATAAATAATATAATAAATATTATAAATAATAAATATAATATTAGAATACATATCATACGTCACCGACATGTTCTGCATACAGATGTTTCCCACATTGCTCAGCTCACTACCAGCAGATTATCACATCGCCTGCAGCTCGAGCAGGATTTTCTTTTTATTTACTTACTATTATGAAATTCTATAATACTGGATGTGAAAGAAGGATCATAAGACTCATTTAGAATTCAGTTACAGCAAACAAGGCAGCAAGGAAGAGAAATAAGAGAAGAAGAACCATGAAGGTAGTAAAACAGACATCAGAGAGAGGAGATACAAAAGACCTGAAGCATGTTGGACGTTGCTTTTAAACGAATCTGTGCTGCTCCTGCAGCCCGAGCGGTGCAATCCTGCAGGGCTGTGCATCGTGTGCGAGTGCGTTCACTCCCCTGGACCAGGTGTTTGCTGAGGGATAGAGTCTTCATGTGCTCCCGGGGCTGTTGATTAGTCTGCTTCTGTATTAAACACTACTGGGTGTGCAATCAAACATTTTATATGTTTGTATCCGTGAGTGCTTTAGGTCTTTCCACTTCTTTCTTTCTGTGTCCTTTTGTGGGAGCGGTTGCTCACATGCATGTGTCTGTAAGTGAACTCGGTTCTTCCTATTACAGTTCGTTGTGTTGGGCGCAGAGTGAAGTGCATTGAATTGTCTGCAGGCAGCCGGCAGCGACTTCAGCTTCAGAGCAACATTATACTTATCGAGCTGAATATTGATCCACACATCCACATTGCGCAGCAGCCAGATGGACACGCCAGTGTTGCCAAACGGGCACAACGAAGACCTGGATGGTCTTACAGCACTAGACTCAAACATGCACTGTGGTGACGGAGCCTGGCAGGATGCTGCTGAAGTGTGTCGCAACATAAACTCAACACGTTTGGTTTAAACACTTAAATCATGTTGCAATAATTGGCGTAGCTTATTCTGCGTGCTTTACCCCCAATTAGCTAAAACAGCAAACATGATGCGACTCCCCAGTGTGGTTTTAACGACTGACTGCATTCTGCTTTACATTCAAACTGCATTTCC
Source organism: Cottoperca gobio (assembly GCF_900634415.1). Taxonomy (NCBI): domain Eukaryota; kingdom Metazoa; phylum Chordata; class Actinopteri; order Perciformes; family Bovichtidae; genus Cottoperca; species Cottoperca gobio. Next base: position 28,299 of record NW_021167004.1, on the reverse strand, counting down.
TTTAGCACGCATTTACATAATGGCACGGTCAGGCCTGGTCATGAACTGTAGAAGAATGAAACACAAACTAGGACTGAACATCAATGAAACAGGGACATTCAAAATGTCTAATCCTCACACTTGCTGGAGGGAAATTAATCCTCCCTTTGCATTTCTCTTCTTGATTAAACATGAGCACAGACGGCCGTCACACAGGACGACTGTTGGCTTCAGAAAGTTAGTATCTTCACTCTATATGTAGTGCCACGTTGTACCGTGTAAAACACGCAGGTCCTTTTACTAAAGCTAATATGTATTGGACATAAAAAGTATTTAATCTCTTCTCATTCTCATCTTATTAGCAACCAGCTCATTGAGGTAACGCTGACTTGACACTTTCACCGGTAAGTAGCAGTGGATCAAGCACTAATATGACGGTTACAGCTTTAATCAACGTTTGAAATCTTCTGCAGCTGATCTCATGCTTAAGCTGTAGCTGCAGGTAGTGTGCATCACGGCAAAGTGTCTCTCGTCCTTCAGGAATCAGAAATAGTTTCTAGCAAATGTTCAAATGCAAAACACAAATGAACCCCGGCCCCAGTCTAAATACCAGTGCAGGATCACGAGGAGTTGGATTTAATACCCACTGCAGATTGAACCACAACTTCACAGTAGTGAAATCCATGAAGCAGGTCTGCTCACGTAGCTGCACAATGTACAGCATCTAATCCTGAAACGTCCGAACTAAGCTTTGTGAGAAACCCCCCCCCCAACAGCGCACACTCAAACCCTCCGTCCCCTCATTATCCCAAACACTTGATTTCCATTTCCCTCTCACTTTTCTTCCACCTCAAGAGAGAGAAACTCTGACGGTAGCTGCATTATTAAAAACAGGCACAGCGATGCCATCCAGCTAAATCCCCTGACTTTGTGGGTGGAGAGCAGCTGCACTCCAAACTACAGAAAGACAGAGGCGATTCTTTCATCCGGTCCTGAAGTAGTTACTTCTCTCTTCGGAGGGCAGACTGTATGTGGTATTGAAAGGAGAGAAAACCAATTGCACCTGCTGTTCACATGCATATTTCCTCCAGAAGACGGGGGAATCTGAGGCCCTGAGGATAAGAAGCGCAAGGACTGGGGGTGAGGAATTATTTATTATGCCGACGGACACCTGCTTCCAGAGGGGAGGGGAACTTTCCATCTTTCCCCTGTTGGTCAGACGCCATCAAGGGAGGAGGTGAGCTGAGCCGAGAAGAGCAGCAGTAAGTATCACTCCGACCGAGGAAGAAAGAGAGTGGGCGATGAGGAGGAGGAAACAAGGATGAGAGGGGAAGAGCGCATTGCAGCACCACGCAAATCCAGAGGAAAACGCACCTTCGGGGAGAGCGCGCCTGCAGAAGAACTAAAACTACGTTTAGTTTCTGAGGCAGCTGCATCAAAGCAAATTCAAACAGAGAGGGAATCAGCTGCATTACGGCAATCGCTCACCTTTCCATCTGCCGAAGCTGCGCAGCTCATGTGCTTTTATACCCTCCACTATGTAAATGACATGGTAGAAAATTGAGTGAAATGTTCCCATCAGCCTAATGTATTGTGTGCATTAAGCAAACACAGCTTTCAGCCTACAGCACGGAAACACCGGCCAAACGCCTGATGCGAGTCAGAAACGCTCCCCTTGTGGAGAATTAGAATGATCTGACCTTCTAAACCTTTATATCTTTGCATGACTTTAATAATCCGCCAAAAACTACATGCTGAAGAGTATGTGGACATGTGAACACCGACAACACCTCAATCCAAAACCACGAGTGTCTGGCTCACAGTCGGTGTTCCAGTTCGTCACAGAGGTGTTTGGTTTTAATGCTCTGTGCAGGCCTGAATGTGTGTTTTATGGCTTTGAAATGTTGAAGCAGGTCAAAGGCCTTCCCCAAACTGCTGCCATAAAGATTGGAAGAACACTATTGTCTATGTTTAGCTGTTGAGCATCAAACACTTCCATCCTGCAGGCTTGAAAGCTGCCTCTGACAAGCTTGTGCAGCTCGCTCCGATGTGGAGGACGGCAACTGTGGATTCACTGCAGTTCAAATAAAGAAATGTCCAAATATATCCATAGAAACTTCTCAGACCACTCCTCCAGCACAACTCCCCGGTGGAGAAGCTATGAGTATGCTCAGTGTGTTTCCAAACACTTTCCACACAACACCTCAAGAACCTCACAGCTCTAGTTTAGGAAGGCAGCCGATAGTGGGCGATGCCGAAGGAGCGGATTGAGCCGTAGCCCAGATCGGGCTGTTGCACTCGACAGGCGGACCGTGTTCTGAGCTCAGGACTCCAGAGGGACGAGGGGAGGTGGACTTTATGTTTGCATTGATAGTGGTCGGTGCTCAAACGTATTCAAAGTTGATTTAAAAAGGTTTCCCTGGCGTCACAAATGTTTTATGTTAAGATGCCGGCCACATGGCCACATGGCTCACCTGGCAGAGCAAAAGCTGAGCAAACAGCCCTCTGCAGGATGTGGTCCCGTCTCTCTGCAGGATGTGGTCCCCTCTCTCCAGGATGTGGTCCCCTCTCTCTCCTTTCCTGTCTTCTGTTACACTATAATAAAAGGCATTTTCAAAATAATAAAAGTTCCCGGCCAAGAGAATTCCCCAGTGTTCCCTCCTTTTGTTTGGTGTTTTCTTGTGTACCATAAAGGGACTACAACTGCATTTCATTGTGCAACACTGAGTTGTACAAAGACAATATATGAACCGTGAACTTTGAATCCATTTGAACTCTTGTGAATCTAAACTGTGCAAAAGGACCAGGCTAAAAAACCAACCTCTTAACCTCTTACTGTGTGGGCGAATGTACCCCAAAATACCTACAAACGACACCCAAAGTAAATTATAAGCTGCTCTTCATGCTCACAGTGGATATCTTTTTCCCGGAAACGAACGTGTGGACCTCTGGCAAATATTCAAAATATTGCTGAAAAGAGGATATTTATGAGGCTTTATAGGTAAGTGGGCGTTTTGAGTGTACTTGCTAGTTTGAGGAGCTGATTGAACCGCTGTTGTGATTTTCATCTCCATATCAAAATAGACGAGATTCTAAGCTTTCCAAAAACAAATGTAAAAAAATAAAACACCTGCTGGGCCTGCCGGCGGTAAGAGGATCCAACTTTCTAGCCGTAAATATTTTATACTCAAAAGATTGATTTGAGGTATTTGAGGTATGTTTGAGGAATAAAGCAGAACATACACACCGACTCAAACTGAGAGCACCTCAAGCACCAATGCTTTAACTAAACCCTGCATACACACTGAACCAGCGTGACCACTTTATTGTCTCCTAAACCTACACACAATCAGTCTGGCCCTCATCTCATTTTGCAGACGACAGCCGGGAGAGTGAAGGATGGATGTGAAAAGCAAGTGGACTGATAGAAAAGGGCTGCGAGTGATTCATCTTCCTGAGCCGGGCTTGGTCAGGTGGACACAGAAGTGCAGGACACGTCTGGTTTTAATCAATGAAAAGTCCACCTGGAGTAGAGAGGCTGAAAGAGCCAAGAAGATTGAGAGTGGCTCAGTGAGAAGCAGAGCATTTGTAAGAGAGAGACATCAAGCGAGGGATAAAGAAAAGGTGCCACAAATGATACGGATGATGCACAGTAAAGAGGAGAGAATGAAAGACAGAGATAAATGTTGAAAGTGTGACAAGAAGAAGGGCAGGAGACAGCGAGAATTAGACCATTTAACATGCGAGAGGCTGGGAATCAAGCTCCCAATCCATCTTTTAAAGTGCAGGAATGAAACCCTCATTCATCATTGTGGTGAGAGGATATAAGCAAAGAGAAGAAAGTGGCAGACTACAACGCCCCTGTCTTTTATCGAACTCTTCTCCGGGGGACGACAGCAAAGAGTTCCTGACTTTCTGAAAGGCAGACGGAAGATAGAGAGAGTTTGATTAAGTAATTTGGTGTTTACTGTCACAGACTCATCCATCATACGCGACGTTTGCTTAACAACTCTTGAAATGGAAGTACTTAGCAATTAAGATTGAATTGCAGAACGGAGAGACAGGTTCAAATTATATGCGACGCAGTAAAGGAGGCTATTAATTTGGGTTCAAAGAGAGCATGGCCTGAGGGGGGAATAAAGAGAAGCACTAAAGCATGTTACACTGTCTGAAAGTGTATGAGCTGTGCATTCTCAATCGGGAAGTCTGCTTCCAACAGATCTCCAACTCACCCGGATGAAATGTTGGAGCCAACACAACACAATTAGTTTACTTCTGACAACATAAACTTAAGGTGCTCTCTGCAGAATCCGCTCAAGTCAACACCAGGCGCTTTGCAAGTGTGATGCATAATTAATTCACGTTTCATGAGCCAAGTGAAGAAAGACACACAACTCTACGACCCGAACAATATCGTGATGCAGATCAAAGATCAAAGCTTATGCGATTCAATCTAGTATGAGTGAGAACTCTCCAGCGCTGCTTCCAACCTTAATATCACCTTCATTCAATTTCTGCTTCATTTCCCTGCACAGCATCCAGGAGCCCGCTGGTTCTGGAGGACACGAGGCATAAATTCAGCTCCTTCACTAAATAAACCAGCTGGAAACTTTCAGAAACATCATTTTGTTATCTAAATATCGGATCGCTTGAACTGCACACACTGGGGAAGACTTAGAACATCATTAAACTACTGATTACAAGGTCAAGAATTTACTTTTTAAACCAAAGAATCCTCAATTCTCAAATGTTACATGTCAAATCATGTCAGCAGATTTAAAAAATGTTTTATTAATCAACATTTATACATTAAAGTTTTTATGTCATAAAGGTTTTATGGAAGGATCTAAGGATAGAGGTTGTTGAATTATTGTATGTCTTTGCAGATATCAATATATCTGACTTAACGCTCAGCCGTAGTAAATTAGTACATTTTTAGGGCATTTAAATGAAGACATTAGAGTGAAATCTTTGAATTAAGTGCCATTACAGTAAGTAACTAAGCCACAAACAAGTGCTGAGGCAGGATGGTGGGCCGTTAATCTGGATAGATGCAACACAATTAATGCACTGTTATGAATCATTTATAGGAAAAACAGTTCGTCTGAAATGGGTTTGACTCAGTCAGCAAGAGAGCCCATAAAAAACAGCAATTTATCCAGAATGCAGTTGTTCAAACATAAAAGAAACTCAAAAAAGGAACTCAAGCTTCGCAGCCAAAGCATCCATCACTAACGATGAGCTGCAGAGTGCATGTTTAGCATCAATCCACTCAGCGGTGCTAACAGATATGTCTGATTGAGAGGAAAGTAATGCTTTTATCGTCAGCCAAAAAACTCCCTTTTCGCTCTTGTCAGTTTTGCACATTGTCAATTATTTCCTCATAGCCCTGGGTCTACAGTAGGCTTTGAAATCATCCACCTGTGGTGCATCTGATTCTCTGGCACTGAAAGAGAGAGAAGACAAAACAGAGAAGTGGCATCGGAGGAGGAGGATGAGGAGGACGAGGAGGATGGCTTGAGGTGGCTCGAGTCTTTTAGTCTTCGTCACATTCCTGTGCCAGCCAGCTGTCTGGGTGTCCCTGGAGGCCAGAGCCACCACACTAGATCACAGGGAGTGTCAGAAACACACACACATATACAGTAGCACAGAGGACTTGTGCTGTCCTCTGTGCTCAGGATTAAATGGCTGTTGTCAGCAGAGGTAGGGCCACTACGCTGGAGCCACGCCAGGTCATTTCATTTCAGAATACTCCCCAGCAGAAAGGTCATTCTGCTGCATCAGAGTTTAGCAGCCTCGTTCATCACAAAGGGCTTTTGAAAGCTGATCTAAAGTAACACTGGAACAGATCTGTTTACCGAGTTATGTTAAACACCACATGCAGTACAATTTGTTATTGTACTGCGTTATTATAATTCCCATATGCGTCTGTACGACTAGCTTTCACAAAAGGTCATCTCTGCAATATCACCATGTTGTTGTGTTATTGCTTAAATTAATACATTTGGAACTCTAAATGGACACCGATTTAAAATCCCTGTTAATTATGAGACTCCTAATAGATAGTGCACATAAAGATGCACTAACCCTAACACACACACACACACATGGCTAAATATAAATATATATATACAATATATATATTATATAAATAATATATATATAATATATATATTCTATATATAAATAATATATATATAATATATATATATTATATATATATAAATAATATATATATATATTATATAATATAATATATATATATTATATTATATATATATTGTATATATAATATATATTTTATATAAATTATATATATATAATATATATATTATATATAAATAATATATATATATTATATTATATAATATATATATATATAAAAAATATTATATATAATTATATATATTATATATATATTATTTATATAAAATATATATATATAACAAGTAGAAGACAAGAGGATGTTCACACTCAGTGTTCCTGACGCCATCTGACTAATGCTGCCTCTGACTTACTTTGTGTCACTATCAAGACATTTAAGAAGCTCACAACGAGATAATTACTATTCTGAAAACATGACACTACAATTATGAACTGACAAAGACACAAAAGAACAAAAGAAGCAGCCCACTAACTTGATCGCTGTTTCTCTGCTTTGTATGTCTTTTATGTGTCTATTAGTTAGCTCTTTAAATTAAACAATTACACATTTTGCTCCTGAAACATATTATATGTGTAACTGTTTGTAGAAATGTTGCTTTTATTTCGATAACAGCTGGTGTGTTATCTTATAAAACCACAGACACCATACATGGCTGTATGTGTAAACATAATACTCGAATATAATAACTTTGATATTGCGTTGGTAACACCTGCAGAGCTGAGCAAGCTCATTGTAATTACAAAACTAAACTACAAGTTCAAACTTCAATCTCTCTCAGATCTTACACGGTGCCAGGATTCCAAATGCTTGTCAAAGATTATAAAAATAATTTGTGGTGTTTGATGAAACTAATCCAAGGAACACAATTCATGAAAGAACAAAGAATACAGACGCACCAAGAGCTCCCTGTTATTATAAATCTCTCACAGAAATATTCAGCCACTGGAAAACACTCATTTGGATCGCCTGCAGGTTACCTTTCTGCTAAAACAACAAATTACTACACAGGAGAAAGATAATCAGGGAGACACAGGGGGAGAAGATGGGGACAACTGAAGTTAAACACAGTCTAAACACCACAAATTGTCTGTCCAACAGCCCGTGTTTTATGTCTTGTTTATTCCTCTTGCCGCAGAACACAAGCGGCCCTCTGTCATTTGTGCCGCCGTAATGAAAAGGAGCACATCTTCAGCAAATTCAAAGACGTGTGGGCATGGCCTGCCATCACCGCTTCTTTCTAAATCCCCAAGGGTGTCTGGGCGTCATGCCAGCAGGGGCACGCTGTCGAAGCAGCGAGGGGCATCAGGGGTGGCTGGGGCGGGTTATTGTGGGACAACACAGGACAGTCGGAAAAGGTTTGTGAGCACAGAAGTGAAGATAAAGAGACGGCTGAAGGAAAAACAAGTTCCTGTGTGGACTGGAGTTCTCTCACATTCAGATCTGGGGCTGTTTTCATTAGTTAGGGCTGAGTCCCTTCGTTCTAAATACAGGAAATACAATGATATTGAATATGATTCCAAATGTGTTGGTTGGGGAAACTCCGCTCCTGTTTCAACATGACAATGCTCATGCATGTGCACAATGCCAGCTCCATGAAGAAATGGCTTTCACAGTCTGCTGTGGAAGAAGGTGACTGGTCTGCACAGAGCTTTGACCTCAACCCCATCCAACACATGGAACCCAACATCTGAGGACGAGCTCACTAAAGCTCTTGAATGGGAGCAAATCTCTGCAGCCAGGGTCCACAAGTCCCCCCAGAAGTATGCAGATCATTAATGCCCCTGGTTTTAGAATGAGACGTTTTGCATTCATGTATGGGGGTAATATTTGGCCATTTAATGTTTATTTTTAGGGCTTTAGCTTATTTTCTTGAGTATACTGACTCCAGGGCACGAAATGATCACCATTTACCAGACAAATGCTGGTAAAATATGCAAGTGGCTAGTCAAAAAAACTATTATATCTATTGAGTGGGCGGGTACAATTCTAACATTCACTATCCATTTGGCCGGTGGACGAAAAAAGTAAATGTTGCACCCGGCTGGTATCTGAGCAAAGCTTGTCAACAGAGGTGTTTTCACATTCCTAAAAAAAATCTGAGATCTGAGGTCTGCGTGCAAAACAGATTAGGTACGTCACAAATCGCTGTCTGTTCTCTTATTGTATGTTCTTTGACAAGCTCTAATGTGAACGCTGAGTCCACCACTGTCAGGTAACAGACCAGCAAATAACAGATGCTAACAACACTTACCATGCTGCTGTGTCTGCTAGTCGCAGATTTGAGTGCACAACAGACTCCTCATCCTCGGCTGGCGGTGGGCGGGGCGAAGCCGGATCCAATGAAGGCTCCACCCTCTTTTTAAAAGTATTTTCTAAACTTTTTATGTGGGGAACCATATTTTTACATACTTTAAAACGTGCCTGGAGGGGGACTTTAAATATTATGAGTATTGTCTAACCTTAACAAAATAATGCCAACAATAAAATAAGAGAAAAATAAAGTAAATACAGCGTTTCGTGCAACATAACTGCAGAGCATGCAGGGCAGCCAAGGGACCTTCCACACGTAAACTGAGACATCTGCCTGTAATAACATCTTTTGAGTTGTGCCAGCCTGCTGTCTGCGTTCCAGACCTTCAGTCAAAGTTTTCCCTGTAATACACATAACTGCAATGTGAGAGTTGCTGAACAGTGTATGAGAGAGCTGTAAGAAGAGTAATTCCTCTCCTGTTGTCTTCTCACCGCTCCCCGAGGGCATCATAATTCACTGGAGCCGAAATGAGAAGCAAAAAAACAAGAGAAAATGAAGAAAATGAGAGAGCAGCATGTGCTTAAATAACACACACCTGCCTGTCTGACCCCGTGATAATTGCTAGTGACGTGACATAAGTACTCATCCATCTACCTTCATCACACAGCCTTTTATTCAGCCAGGTGTTTATGAATCCATTTAGGATACCAATATCAAACTAAATATAAATCAACCGCCTTTGTGTAAGCGTTTTGTGATTACATTCCAGTTTCTTGGCCTCTCTAAGCTCATTGTTTTGGTTTTACTGCACATACTTCACCTATAGTTTTCATAGACTTACAGCTCTCCAGAGCCAGCTGCTTCTCTCAGTAGTTGGTGGAGACAACAGTGAAGATTGAACACGAATGAACACGAATGAAAGCTAATGTGGCTTCAGGTTTGCTGGATTGGTAAACAGAAAGCTATAGTGAAAGCAGATTCCTCATAACTTTTATCAGGTGCAAATATATGAGATATGATATGTGTTTTTTTTTTTAATCTTATTTTGGAGTTATTTGGCTCTTAAGTGGTAAAAATGCAGCTTTCAATAAAAAAGATAGGCTCATATACCATATTTAAATAGTTCCCATAGCACAGCCTTCTGTGGTTGGCGTCGTCAGGCTTTAGGTTAAAGTATGATAAGCTTAGCTGTCGCACAGATGCTGCAGATATGAGCAGCCAAATGTTACTAAGTACGCCATTTAAGTTTGTTGTTTGTCAAATTAAATGCGAAACATTGGATGAGTCTCTTTTCATCTTTGAGAGCTTTTTATTACGCTGCTCATTCTAGTGTTTATATTCTTTCAACATTTTCCGCTGAGAGATGAATCCTTCAGTTCTTTCTCAAACATGAAACGGGTTATTTTCTGACTGACCTTCTCCAGTCACGTGATGACACTTGAGTCTTCTACACTCACAGCATGAAGGCTGTGACATGTGGTTGACGGCTCCAATGCTTTTTTGAAACATCTATATATTTGTCATTTTTAGAAATAGGTTCATGACATACTTTAAAAAAAGTCTCGACTAAAGCTGCTGGGTGGGTGATGAACGAGGCTGCTGGCCAACACGAGCAAAAGCAATCTGCTGTGAGCCGGGGCAGACGTTTACTCTGCCATCAAACATCCAGCAGCTGATTTACACATTGCCGCAGAGTGCTGCACGTCCTTTGGAAGCTACCTGTGGTCCTTTAGCCTTTTGAGAACCGGAATATGAAAACAGGCCCACACACTTACTCCATTGAGGTCAGGTGAAGAAGCCTGACAGGTGGGGAAGAAATGACAAGGTAATGTTACCTCCTGTAGTCGAATGAATACACAAAGGACTGCGTGTATGCCTGGAGCTCATTCGTCATGTCTGGACTACGTCTTGCACCGGAATCTCATAGTTTGTGGGCTTTGAGCTTCTTGAGGGGCAGAGGGTCAAGTCACAGACAGCAAAGAGTGTTGGGCGGTGGGCAGGGTTTGAGGTCACCGAAAAGGACGAAGAAGAGGCTTTAACTGTAGGACATGGTGCTAACACACACACTATGCACTATAGCAGCCCAACAGAGGCCCCTTTCAGCTGCAGTGTTATGGGCGAGCAGTGTAGTGAAGGTGCAGGGGAGGGAAAGTGCGGTGAAGTGCGAAAACCCAGGATCCTGAAAAGAAGTTTTAATGGACCTTGAGATCGAGGTGGGGGACATGAAAGAGGAACAGGCACCGCGGCAGAGCTTTAAAGTCGCTTCTTTATACAAAGGTGTGTGGAGGAAGAATAAGGTGCATGTGTGTGTGTGTGTGTGTGTGTGTGTGTGTGTGTGTGTGTGTGTGTGTGTGTGTGTGTGTGTGTGTGTGTGTGTGTGTGTGTGTGTGTGTGTGTGTGTGTGTGTGGTTGTATGTGCAAGTACAGAAGCAGATAATAATGCAATAGGTGATGTTTATAAGGCACACACTGTAAGCCTTCCATCACACACACCCCGCAGGCCAAACATCCAGACGCTGTGTTTCTGGTTGGGGGTGCGCGGTGGAACGAGGAAGCATGGCTGGCTGCTTATCTCCATCATGCAGACGTATGTCCTCTGGCCTCCCATCACTTCACTTCCTTGTTAACATGCTGCACGGTAACCGGAGAGTCACATGACTCCCAACACTTAACTACTAGTCCCTGTCCCCAACCCACATGGGAAAGGGAAGGCCCCCTCGGCTCGTTTGTTTCTCAATCAGAGGCGAGCGGCAGGCGTGGGGGTGCTGAGACAAATGTTTTTCCGTTAATCAGCCGGATGGTGAAGGATTGATTTTAGAGACACACACAGGTGAATCTCATTTCCCTCTTGGCTTAATCCAACATTTCAATTTACTCCGGCTTTCATCCACTAAGTCGAAAAAGTAATAGATTGTTTCTATAATAAATAATTCACACGATTGTGATCAAACTTCGAGAGTGAGACGTTTTGTTTGTTGGGGGGGGGGGGGGGGCGACATGCTTCTTAACACTCTGATGGGGACGACGGGGCCCTGAGAGTCGACTGTCTCCGTTTCTGCCAGGACATTAATCACTGTCACACTCCTCTGTTTCTCCGTCGGCCTCGGTCTGAGACCCTCCCGCCCCACCGAGAGCCACTTCTCTCGTATAGTAACCAACGCCAACCACACACCAAACTCAGCAGCGCTGCAGGAGTAGTGAGGGAAAAACCTTTTGTTCCACTTTGTTGACTTAAAAAAACATTTGTTTATCAGAAATATATTATCTCATGATAAACCTTTTGAAATGTATAATCTCGTTTTCTCACTAGACACATGGAAAACAAGATATAAATATATAACACAACAGTGACCAAACAAACAACTCGAGGAAAAAAGTGGAAGACTGTAACGTCCCGCCATGTGTGTTAATGTATTCATGTTATGTTTCATGTTTAGTTTATAGTCCATGTCTAGTCTCGTCATGCACTGTCTATCATTGCACTTCCTGTTTTATTTTGTAATTACCTGTTCCTCTCGTTTCAGAGCACTTCCTGTTTGTGAGTTTTCCCGCCTGTTTGATTGTTGCCACCTGTTCCCCATTACCTCGTGTGTGTGTGCGCGCGTGTGCGTGTATAAATAGTCCTCGTCTCCCTTTGTCCTGTGCCAGTTCGTCTTGTGTTTCTGCCACAAAGAGAGCCAGCGTTTTTGGAATCAAGTAGCCATCATAGAAGATTGCCTTTAGTCAAGTTTAGTTTAGTTGTTTTTTCCTCATATGAGTGCTTTTTTGTTGTAATTATCTTGATTAAAGACCTTTTTACTTTTGAAACATTATCTTGAGTTGTTAACAAAGATGACATACAATCAAAAGTTGATCCATTTAAAAATAAAGGAAACATTACTGATAACGTCTTTTAATGAAAACAATACCATCTATAAAGGTGAAATGACTCGGCACCTCTTTACGGCGTGCTGCAGCTGTCAAATATGAAATAAGCTCAAAGGGTCATATTCTGAAGGGCCGACACTCCAACTATTTGCTGCTACACTCAAGACATGTGGTCGTATATGTTCTCCATGTTCAACACCAGTTAACTAATGAGCTCTTGATTAAAGCTACTCTTGCGGCACCATCCCCCCCCTGCAAGCCTTGAGTTCAGAAATGCTCACACGCAACATGAATCACAAATCAGCCACTTTGGTGGAGGAAAAACTCAAGTCTGTTGGCTTTAGACCAAGAGATTTCTGGCAAGAGCCAAACAAAAAGGTCAAAAAGACAGAGTAGAATCATTTCTCCTGAATGTCTGGCAGGTTAAGCTGGAGTGCAGCTCATTGCTACCCAGGTCAAATAGGAAAAGCTATCAGACGCAGACACTGAATAATAGCCCGGTCTGATTCTCTGAAAGAATACTTTTCATCTTTTGGCATCTGAGATGTGAAATTGGCCTATAGCTGGCACACAAAACAGTATGTGGTCTGTGTTATTGCTTCTATTTGTCATTTCTCAATTCAGAACCACGTGTCTGCTTCACAAACACTCTGTACGCTAATTTTCCAGAGGATATTGACCAGAGGCCCCGAAAGCAGATTGTAGGAGAAATAAACGCTCATTCGTATGAATGACACATGAAAGACGATATTATCAAGTCAGTGTGACAGAGTGTTTCGCTGTGAAGGTATAGAATATATTGAAAGCAGTGAACATCGGGCGACAAAAAGGGTTTTCAGATTCTTGAGCAGTAGCTGAGGAGATATGTAATTATCCAACACGAAGGCTTTGCGTCCTTGGGTCGGGGCCAGTAATAACACATGCAGCAACATTTGGATTGTAACAAGGAGAGATGAAACTGTCACTGAAAATGAAATATGCTAAAGTAGAAGATGAACAAACAATAAAGAAACCAAAAGAAACATGTAGATATATCTACATGAGTATGTACATATATCTACATACTCATGTAGATATCTCTACATGAGTATGTAGATATATCTACATACTCATGTAGATATATCTACATGAGTATGTAGATATATCTACATACTCATGTAGATATACATAACCTGAAGTTCAACCGACCAGAAGTCAGAACTGAGTCAACATGAGGAAGATGTATTTTCTTGAAGATTAATGTTACGTTTATTTATCATCATTTTTATGCCATAAAGTGTAGCCTCAATGCAAATGTTGTTTACATTACAACAGGGTTCAGAGGGAATGTGGAGCAGGAGAGGATGGGGCGAGACAGATCCTCACAAGAGTCCAGGGGAACATGTTGATGGCACTGAGCCGCCCTCTGCTCTCCAGTGAATTCAGCCATAGTATTGCATTTCCAGCCAACGTCTGACAAAGGGACAACTGCTCTCATCATATTTAGTGTTGCAAAATCATTAGGCACATACTGCAAATCACAGCCTGACATGTGGTAGTCCAATTGCACGTGCCCTGCGGGGATGGAGGGTTGTCGGTAACGGTGAAAGCGGAGACCAGCTGCCTTGCTATCGCTAACTGCTGATTTCTTTGCCATTACTGCAAATATACTGTAGAAAACCAAAAGTAGACACACATACATGCACACAAACACATGGATATGCAAAGTAACAGACAGGCACAGACACCAGCCTGCTGACCAGCGGAGATGCATGTGCTGTGCAAGTTAAACTACCTATCACAGGCAGTTAATCAAGTCTGATACTGGAAACAAACCAACGCTAATAAAACTTTCAGTAAACACATCAGGAACTCTGATCTGCTTAAGCTAATGGCCTCCAAAGATGACAAACTGAATCCTCTTGCAATGCAAATACTCCCAAACACAATAGAACAATTGGTAAAACATGGTATGAAGTAAATATTCTTCCTGTCACTGAGTAAATACATAGCTAGATTAATACCATGTGTCCTAATCCAAGCCTTGTTTGGCAGGCTTACTGCAAACCTATTACTTCACAGAGCACAGACTCAAGAAGCTCTCACCATGTGACTCCATTTGGAAGAGAGATAACCATTTTAGAGGGTACGGCTGGGTAAAACGAGCCTTATTCCATCAGGAGGGTTTCTTTAAGCAGTGCACAAAGGAGCTTTTCAAAGTAAAATACCTGAAACCCAGAGATCCTTGAGAGGAATACTGAGGATTCAAAGCATATGAACACAGCACTTGTGGTTTCTATGGAATATTATCACTTGAATGTCAAGTTTACAATCTATATGATACATGTACATTAAAGAAATATGTTTAAATACCACATCTGTCATCCTCAACAGAACTTGTTTTTATTTTGTGCTATTTTTTGGTGAAAGGTTTGAGAATATGTGCACAGTTTTCACTTTGCTGTTACCAATTTATCAGAGCAAAAGATGTATCAAGGTATTTCTTTCGTCCAAATACCTGGATTTCATTATTGGGCGACAAATCAGACGAACCAGGAAAGTAAGAGGCCTCTACATTGTCTCGTAAAGCAGAAACAGACAACCTGAGAGCCCATCCAGCTCGCAGAGCTCGGGGTTCAGAGTGCTTTTAAAGCAGCAGAGCAGGGACAATGTTCCCACCGTCCCCACAATGGGCTGAACACCCATCTTCCAACCCAGTCCTCCGGGTCACATCAAGTCTTGAATAAGCTCCCTTCCTAAAGCTTCTAGGGGTTTCAGCCATGCGTCCAGAGCATCAATAGGAATAGTGTTCCTCCCCCCACAATGGCCAAATCAACTGTGGGAGCACTTTCTCCTCCTCTTGCGCCCCTTTTATTCTCGCCCTGCTCAGACCTTGCTGGGGCTGAACAGAGGAGGGACGGGAGAGAAAAGGCACATGCCTTCACGTCCGCTTCACACGCATACAAAGAGAAAAATCAAATTGCTCAGACATGCACGCATGCGCACATGCACGGATGAGCGCATGCTTTCACACTCACACACTCTCACACACACCTCTTCTAATACCGCGAGGGATAACAATGAGAATGAGTGAGAAGGAAAACGGTGAATAGTTTGACGCCTTAAGAAAAACACCTTCAGTTTAAAAAATGTCTTTCAAATGACGAATAGAGGAGAAAGAGTTTAACTTCTGTCACTGCAGATTTGAGAATTCTGTGCAATTACACTTCACCAAACCAGGGCTGCAACAAAAGACTATATTCATTATTAAATAATCGGTCAATTTGGCCTGGGGGCCCTGCAGAAAAGCTTTGGAAACCCCTGGCGCGTAATATGTATTTTTCTGCCACTGGGGAGCTCTCTCAAACAATAACAAAAGATGGAGTTTGGTGCCGTCGTGAAGTAGAGACGGATCGTTGGAGTGCTTCAGTCAGCTCCCCGCGGTTAGGATTCCTTCAGTGTTCATCGTTCAGGAGGTTTTTTCCCGGTAGCCTAATTATCCGCAGAGGTCTCCTCCTCTTGCACAACAAAAAGACCCGCTGATTAAAACCAGTAAAATAAAACAATAAATAAAGAAGTTTCACATAATAAATCTGTGTTTCTCCAACGCTGCTCGTTTCACTCGGCTTGTATCTCTGATAACTTAAGATCCAGAAGTACAAGGACTAAAACATATTGTTAAAAATGACCAAGATCTAAAAAGTGTAGCGTAAAAATGTGGCTTTAAATGTGATATTTATGAAGCTTCATGCCGAACACGTCACTGCTGACACAAAGGAGACACGTCACCGTTACAGGCGACCAAATGAAACGTTGATTAAAATGACAGATTTCTCTGGATTTGAAAAAGGTTGGAAACATTTGAGATAATGTACACAACTCATTCTAACTAATCATAGAACATAAGGCTAGTTGGTTGTAGATCTTTTAATGTTACATATTATAGCCTACCTTTAATTATTCAAATAAAATGTCCATCACAAGTTCCCAGAGACAAGGTGCCTAAACCAAAGATATTCAATTTACAAATGATATAAGACAGAGAAAAGCAGTAAATCCTCTCCATCTCATTTGTCTGCTTGACAGACAGCTTGCCCTCTTCCTCTCCATTCCCCCTACACAGGTACAGTAATACCAACACCGGAAAGAGGAGGGCAAACAATGATGATAACGTTCCAGGGACAAATTATCGCATCAAGCATTAATTAGCAATGTTGCAGACAGAGTGCAGAGACGCTGCAGCCGTATCGGATTTCACAGATGACGAGGTTGTGTGTTGAGGCAGAGAGAGGCCAGGTTACAAACAGAGAACAGACAGACACCGCGAGAGAAGGCCCCGCCGAGCGCATCCTGCATTCAGAAACAATGAGATCTCGGGAGGCTGAGGGGACCCAGACAGACAGTGTGGAATTATTCATTTCCACCCACCGGCTCAGACTGCACGCAGACCGCTGGCCTCCGTCTGCTCATGGCTCAAACCTTCTGGGTATCACGAGCACACGTTCTCCCTCAAACCTACACGAACAAAAGACTGAACTGAAGTCGGAGGCAGATTCTCATCAGGCTGCTCCTGGACTGAAGCAAAGTGTAGTTTGTTGCTGACAGCAAAATTGGTCACAGAACGCTCGCATCAACCTACGAAGGAAAATTCAAGCCTCCGCCAAAATGTGTATGTTTCTGCAGAAGTCGTTAAAGCTGAGGAATGATTTAATTTCAAATAAAATGAGGTTCACTGGGGCGCAGGACCTCAATCAGGCTTCGTAGACTGTGTGAATGTAAAATGGCAACATTTATTTCAGCACTGCGGGACAGAATAATCACAATCAGGTGACAAGGCAGCAGGGCTTTGTATTGTGGGTAGAAAGACCACAGTGGAGATTGAGGACAAGGCTGCCGCCACAAGTCACAGCCCCGGAAACTGTGATTTAAAATCTGCCATTATATTAACATAACATGCAGCAGCAGACACTCCAATGTGGCTGCAGTCCTCTGGATATAGAGCCACAAGCATCTCTCTGTGTCTCTCCACTCTCCTCGAAACATCTTGACAAGAACGTGGTGTGTTTTCTGCTCTCTGCATGTGGACAGCTTTGTTTTTCCTCAGTGTGCCCTGACCTAATTACCATGTGAATCCTGCTCAAGAAGGCCACTTTAAAAGTCTAAAATCTCTTCCGCTTCACTTCCACATACCAGGCTCAGAGGGTGTAAGAAAGGGAGCAGAATCCAGATCAGCGGTGGGCAGAGCGTACCAGCCGCTCACAGCTGTTCTTAAAGATGTTTTTAAAGCGTGGAAATGCATCTTTGTTAAGGCTTCTCTCAAGGTGTTACAGCATAACCACACGGAGGAATGCTTCCTATGAGCTTGTTTGACATGAAAAGCCAAAATGCTGCATGACACACTAACAGCAGAAATATCGTGCTGTGGAAGTTGTCGCTTTCCGTCTCGGTGTTGGTCGATGAAAAGCAGCACCTTGAAATGACAAAACAGTCTGTCAACTCCGCGAAGACAGATTCTTTTTTCCCTTGAAACGGATTTTCTAGTTTTATGGACCTGAAGACATGTGTTTTGTTATCTGCATCTGTCTGTTATCTCTTTACACACACATCCACACACACACGTACACACACATCCACACTCACACGACCTGCTATATTGAACCTGGCATCGCTTCCTCTTTTTCTTGGAAAGGTAATATCGGATGGAGGAGGGATCAAGTTCTCCAGACATTAAACTTTCACATCCGTGTGTCCCCTCTCAAACGATACCCGACAACAGGAACAATCCACATGGCTCAGTTTAAATATGCATCATTAAAATGTTGATGAAGAAGCTGCGGCTCATCTACTCCACATCATATTAGTTAACGAAAAATGAATAATTAATTGTCGACATCAGATGCCACTAACAGACCTCTACGTATAATCAAAAACACTTTCACATAGTGTAACTACAAGGACATCAAGGAGAGGCAGACACATATAAGGAAGGGGAAAGTGGACATGGAGGTGTTTTGAGACGGGTTGGGAGGGGGGGATCTCTTTGGCTCTGCTGGTCTGGTTCCCCGCACCAGGACCTGTCAAGAGCCCTCATAAATTCATCAAAGATAAAAACCTGTTTTCCATTTGAAAGGACTGACCCAGGGTACTAAAACAGCTCTTCAAATAACAAAAGTGTTAATCATCCATAAGACAAGCATGTGGGCTGATAGAACATGTGAGAATATATGAATATCAATCAAAAGATGGAGGAGATATGGTACTTTCACATGTCGATGAATGATTCAAAATAAAAAGAGTTGTGCCAATGCTGTTTTGAATTCCACACACAGAGAGAGAATATGAAGCAGGGCTGAATAAAAGATGCTGTGCTTTGGTTAATTACTATTCTATTAGAGGAATAATACTGTAGCAAACTAATAATATGAATATTTGTTTAATTGTATCACTAATTATAGTTATGAAATGCTTTCAGGACAGCACTATGAATACGTTCTGTGCATGGCATGTTTTAAAGAGAAGCAGAGTGGTTTTCCAAATAGAGAGCTGAACTGCAAAACAAATGTATTATATATATATTTATCAAAGCAGTCATTCTCATTTGCATTTGAGAGCCATTTGAGTGTTAATGAATAATACAGGGTCCTTCATCGATGCTGTTGAAGACACTGAACCACTGAAGCTCCATAAAATGTTACGGATGAAAACAATTGAAGCTGTAAAAACCTTCTGAAAGCCCCAGTGGTGCTGGTTACTGCCGGTGCACAATAGCTTTCAATGCAAAATGGTATTTTGATTAATTTAGTCGAGTGATTGTAATATTTAAGCCTTGAAAAAATGGATTAAATGTCTCTTGGAGCTGCTCCATGTTGTTCAAAAGTGCTTGACATTTAATCAGGTAAAAAAAAAAAGGCAGAGAGGTAATACTCCTTTAAAGCAATGTTCCTATATGTTTGCTTTTGTCCACGCTTGGATGAGTGCTGCACCTTTGCACAGTCTGCAGAACTATTTCTGTGTTCACTTGTGGAGAGAAACGGCAGATAGTCCAGCACATGATGCAGAACACTTCACCTTGCAAGGTGTTATAGCAGCTGCACAGTGCTGCTCAACACTGCCCTCTGTCGCTCTCCAACAATGCCTTTCAGAATAATCAACTTAAATACACGCAAGACGAAAATGTCCTTTTTTATAACACTGTATTTCTTTGTTCGACATCCCCACTATGGGAATCTTTCTCCTGGACACGCATCCATCTTTAGAATACAAAATAAAACAAATCCGACGTTATGCATCGGGGAGAAATGGAGAAGCAATTCATCCATGTGACAAGCTCATGAAGAATGACTTTCTGAGCTGAATTTGATTGTTTTTATGCAGAATTAGTCCAACGACCGTTTGCTGGGATTTGAAAAGAATAAATTAATTCAAAACACTCTGAATGTGCGCAAAGGCTGCACATTCCGTGCGTAAAAGCCAATTTGCTAATTGGACTGGATAAGCAATGAGGTCATACGTCGGAGGACACAATTCACAAGCAAAGTTGGTAAAAGAACGACAAGATGGTAAATTTCACACCACAAATGTGTGCATCACATCACTTTGAATATAGACAATTTGAGGAAAAAAATGCAAGTGAGACGCACAACACTTAGACAATCCACTTTCCCGACAGATCATGACAATGAACTTTCCCCATAAGATTATTTTAAAAGTTTACATTTGGTCTCGGGACCACAGGGCAGCGCGCAGAACAAAGTAAGTTTGAGACAGTGCTAATGTGGCAGGCACAGGCTGCTCCTGCAGCCCACAAATGCTCCACTGATCCTGGGATGAAACGTGAGTGGAAAGTAAAACTGGCTTGGCATAAAGGAACCGCTTACTGCTCTGAATAACATGCTATCAACGGACAAACCACCTCGCCTGAAACAGTCAAAGTGGGCAAAAGCGCAGAAAAGTGTTTAACATTTAGCATTCGAAAAAAAAAAATCGCCACATTGCTCAAACCCTGCTCGGGTAGAAAATGGTTCAGAGGAAAAACAGACTCCACAGCATGGCTGCTTACGAGTAACCAATCCATTACTGATGGAGGATGATTTTTAAATGTTATCTAAGCAGGTTACTCAAGCTAAAGCAGGCTATTGTGTTGATGTTTCCTCCGGTATACAAATCCAGCACCTCAATCAAAGTCGAGCTAAATCCATTCCGTCTGTAACGTGTACATCTACAGCTGCATTCAAGCTGGGAACTGGTGCACAACACACCTAAAAAGTGCTTTTGTAACAGTCATTTCAGGTATTTTGCCAAAGAAAAGAAAGAAAAAAGTGTTTTTCCTTTTACCTTCGAAGATGTTTGTATTCCCCAAGTTGATGACAATGCCAGGCAAAGATGAGCAGAGAATCAGACTCTCACGCTAAGCAGTAGAGACAGAACCGTGACGAGTTCTAGTGGTGTGTCCTCAGCCGCTGTGGTGCGTCCCTCTCCGAGAGACCTGCAGCCGACAACTGCGCTCTCTCTCTCCTTGAGTGTCGGACGATACCACCGGGTTGAGGGGGGGACGGGGGATGTGGGGGAGTGAGGGAGGAGGGGGTAGTAAGCAAAGCCGGGGCTGATTTGAAAACGCAATAGAGAGGAGGTGCGCATGGACACCCTCGGAGAGCTGGAAGACTGTCGCAACAGCGCGTCCGTCCAGAGCAAAATCAGGCAGTGCTTGAGAGGGAATCACAGCGTGGACCTGGGAGAGACAGAAAGGCTTCTGGGAAAGGCTTGCCCTGCATGTTGTTGTCTGGGACTGCAGAGTAGACGAACCGTGTGTCCGTGTGCGGTGGTTACCTGGCAATATAACTCCACTGGGCATATAAGTGTTTTCTTTGCTGTTTTGTTCAATGAAACTCAAACAGTAAACACATACAGGTGATGGTTATACTCTGGACCAAAGTCATTCTGTTATATTATGTTAGCTTGTATTATGTCAGCCAGTAGGCTGGAGAAATTAGTATAGGCTCCATTCAGAAAATTTGCATTTAGAGCAATTACACCTGATTGAAACTAATTGAAAGTGTAATTAATGTTAAGGTTAATTTAAGATAAGTATCCACGTTTATTCTATTGTAGTGACATCATGAAAGGAAATCAATCACTATAAACCAATTAAAAAAACGTTCATTTATACCTTACACCAACTTGGTACAGCACAGACGACCGACAAGCATTATGTTGGCTATAAACAGGTATGACTTTGGATATTGTGATAAGGAAAAAAATCAGGATTTCAAAACAATCATTTAGAAGTTATTTGCTGTTTTCATTCTTTATATTATTTGATATAATCCCCCTACAACTAAGGTTTAGTTGATGAAGAATGAAAAAAGAAAAGTGAATGCTCCACGTTTTCTATTCTGGTTTATTTTATATTTATACATTAAAGAGTAAGTTGAAAAAACACTTACATATTCTGTGAATGAATTATATGCATTAATTTGTATAGGCATATTGGCCTATCCCTAACCACTGCATAAATGAGATGCAGTGGAGAACATTTCACAGCTATAATCAAACCAATGTTCTAAAAGGAACGGAAGTCGATTTGATATAGAGCTAATTAAGAGCCATTCAATCACAAGCCAATTTACTAATTACCCTTTTGTGTAATTAACTGTCTTGCAAAATAGCTGCATTATGCTGATAAAAACTAAATCATGCAGACTACTAGTACTTACACACGTTGCTATCCGAACAACATGAAAGGGATATCTTGCTGGTTGGAGGCGGCAGGTTAGTGGCGAATCACCTCCCGCCGATTATTCCTCAACAACTACATTTCCCATGAAGCCTTGCGCCGCGCCTAACAATCCGTGGAAAAGCGATTGCGCCTGCGTATCCAGACGTGGCAACGGCATCATGGCCTCTTGGAACCGCCACGGGAGTCGGATGAGAGAGGCGAAAATGTTCATGTTGGTGTTGCTGGTGAGTACAAACAAACCTCGTCCGTGTGTCCAGTAACCGGTAACCGGCTTTATGTGTCATTCTCGCGCGTGGCGGAGGGTGTTTGTGTCCGTTAAGGAATTCTAGGAGATATAAACACAAATTACAACCGCGTCTCCTAGCGTCTGTGCGCGAGGGAAAGTTGACAGCCCTTGACTGAACTTGGAAATGTAACTAGCTAGTAATGATGTGAGGGGTATGCGGTTGTTGTGGCGCAGGTAAAATCACTCTATTTATAAATGTAACTGCCCACACCGAGCGGGTTTCTGGTCAACGGTCGTGTCCCGGGGTCCCTCCCCTTAACTAACGTCCAAGTGAACACGGTACACCCGGGAGAGCCAGACCCGAGGAGCTAACTCTCTATCTTCTGCTACACCTCCATGTTCAAAACGTCTCCCTGCTTTTACTTTCATTCATTCAGTCGCTCATTGTTAGTCACACAGCTTGAAACTCATCTGTTCAGTCATCCGAGTTTGTAAAGGGAATTGAAAGTTTTGTGACTTGTGAAAACTAAGTGTGTGTGTGTGTGTGTGTGTGTGTGTGTGTGTGAGCTAGCTACTGCAGCTGTGTGTGTATAACATAAGTGTACTTTGGAAGGAGTACAGTATCCCTGTGTCATGTGACTGTAAGAAGTGGGTTGTGAGGCTGCATAACTTCTCTGTACAGGATGGACATTGCTGTCACTTGTAAATATTACAGGTCATTTTGTATATGGTTTGGAGTAGGCCTGCAGCTAACAATTCATTGTTATTATCTATTAATCTTGAATCTTAGTGAAAATGCCTTTTGCAGTGATGTCTTCAAATTGCTCCAGTCCAAAACATAAAAATTGAATTCTGGGAAAAGCTGTAGTTTCAGTTTAGAAAATAGTTCACCATGAAACTTTGACTCTTTTGTGTTTTAATGTACGTAGCTATTGCTGACTTTGTGTTTTTGTTTTGTCTCTTTTAACCATATCCATCAGCCTTCTTCCCAAAAAATAATATTTCATCTGGTTCAAGTGTAAGAGCAATTCAAAGTGCTTTACTTAGTGATGGGACTAAGTTATGACATACAGTCCTGCAATAAAGCCTACCTTCATGTTGTAAGGTGTACCTAATAATCTGACCATTGAGTGTACACGCAGAGCGTCTCCTGCTTTGCTTCCTGTTGCACAGCAGCCTTAGCAAACAAGGGTGTCGCTTGGGGGTGTGTGTGTGTGTGTGTGTGTGTGTGTGTGTGTACACAGTAGACTGTGTCAAAAAGTGCACAGTGACACTATTTAATATTTTGGTACTGTGCCACAACTCACTGGCTGTGAAATGAAATTGTGACTGAGGTTAAAGT
Organism: Cottoperca gobio; assembly: GCF_900634415.1. NCBI lineage: Eukaryota > Metazoa > Chordata > Actinopteri > Perciformes > Bovichtidae > Cottoperca > Cottoperca gobio. The sequence goes on along the minus strand of NW_021167004.1, from coordinate 4,753 downwards.
GCTGACTCACAGCTTTAATCTTTACATCCACAACAGATGTACCGTGTAGGGAAATGACTTGCAAGATAAGATAACTAAGTAAAGTCATCCTATTTAATATTTGGTACAGTCTGTCTGAAGTGTCTAACCCACTCCTTTGTCTGGATGTTTAGAATAAAATGCACAAACCCTACAGTTGTGGGGTTATTTTTGAAGGAGATTTGCATTGTATGTCTTTGAGATCATGACCAATGCAATGAGCGATTTGAGATGTAATCGCTTGATTGAAATGGATATTTATCCCCGTACTCAAATTTAATGTGCAAACAAAGACAACATTAGAACACACGTTATTGACGTGTCACTGAAATCTGACACATTGTTAGATAACTTTTATAACTTCTGTATTTCGTCCACGTAAAGGAACATGATGAACATGAATGAAAGTTTTGAAACATGATTGCTTTGATTTAAAAGAAAAAGATACAATTGTGATATTTAAAGTCAACAACAGTCCATCTTCGTGATGTGAGGATTTGCTGTTTTATTTCATTGTAAAATTAATAATTTGGGGACTTTGTTGGACAAAACAAGCTATTTGAAGATGTCACCCTTTAAACATTTTACAGCCCAAATATTTCATAGGTTAATAAAAGTGTGCGTGTGCGCGGAGGGTACAAACCACTGCAGCACTTGTTTAGACGGCAGCTGTCTGGGTGGGAGAGGCCTGCCTGTCAAAACTATTTAATCCAAACTTCCTCCATACACACACATACACACACATACACACACACACACACACACACACACACACACACACACACACACACACACACACACACACACACACACACACACACACACACACACTATTAACAATTTATCACTTGCCTTTGGCTGGTAAACTCAAAATGTTGTCTCTCTGTTTTTTCAGGCCAGAATAATCAATATGTGTGACCTGACCTGTTTTCAGTGACATTTTGTCTCCAGGTTCACACAATAAGGGTCAGCAGCCATGGGGGGGGGGGGGGGGGGGGGGGGGAGATTGGCTCTTTATGGATTTGTCCCTGAAACTGATTTTACTCCCTGATCGCAGTTTATCCGAAAGATATGGTTTGTTTTTTTCCTGGAAAGTGGATGAATGCCTTTTTATACTTGTGTTTACATGTAATGTACATGTTAGTAGGTATGCTAGTGTTGAGGGGTGGGCTGCAACTTATTTTAATTATTGATTCATGTTTTGATTAATTATCTTAATAATGAAGTTACTGATTTGTTTGTTTTTTTTAAATATCAGACGATTGCAAAAGAAAATGTCCAACATAGTTCCCCAGAGCCGGGGGGATGTCTTCAAAGTCTGCCGACTAACAGTCCAAACTAATGCAATAATATAGAAAAGTAAAAGCAGCAAATCCTCACCTTTTGAGAACCTGGGACCAGAAAATATTAGTTTTCTTTTGGTTGATAAATAGATAAATCGCTTTGTGACGTAATTCATCCACAACCACAGTGGCAGAAAGTCAAACCTTGTTAACCTTAACAAGTATAAAGTATTAAATGAGCCCACATACATGCAGTAGATGAGTTAAAGCAGCGCAACTTCAATATTTTAGGATTACTATCAAACTGCAGATAGAAACAAAGAAAGTCATATCATCCAAATATCTTTCAAAATAAAACATTAAATCCCGGTTGCACCTGTTATCCTTGAGCTCGTGTGAACAGGATAAGTCCCCAACATTGATCTACTGTTTATAATTTGCATTCCTGATAATCATTATATCCTCAAAAGTTGGTAATTTGCATACTTCTTCAGCGATGAGCAATCATTTAGAAATCATAATCAGCCAGTCCACACCCGCAGCACACACCTGACTGGCTCATTAGACCGACAAACTCGAGGCAAGTGCTCGACAAACACCGGTGGGGTTTTTGCTGATTCAGTACTGCCCCTAGAACTGGATATAATTTTTAAAGCAGATTTGTCACACCAGATGGAGGGGGTGGGCTCGTAGGCAGGGGCTGGGAACCTGCTGCTTAGTAAGTGCCATATTTTTCTACAGCAACGTGACGGGACATACCTTCATGGCAGATAAGGAAGGTCGATGCGTGACGTTTTGATAGATTTAGAGTATTGAGTCTGAGTTTGTCCTGATGTAATCAGAAAATATGTGTTCTCACGTTTATAGCTGTGGTATGATTGATGATGAAAGAATTTCAGGTAGATTACAATTAAGCAAATACATTTCTTTTTTGAGAGGTCACACTTGGTACATGCGAGTTGACATTTAAGCTGTTGTGTGATCGTGACCGGCATCACAGAGAGCCGGTAGCTTTTGTGACATTTGAACAGAACCCAGGTTTTGAGCAATCGTTGCAGCACTGTGTTTTTGACAGGGTCATGTTTGAATGAATTCTTACCTTTTTAATGTTGTCAGCCTGAACAATACATTGACTGGCTGATGTATGTATGATATCAGTATATAACCCAGTTTATTAGGCACACATGCAGTCTAATACAATAACACTACAATAAATACTACAATCATGAAGGTTATAATGTGTTTACTGTTGTATAGAGTTTAAAGCAACCTGATTGTAGTGCTGTTGAACTGAGTTGTGTCCTCGGGGTTGGTATCACATCATTACTTGTGGTGTAATAATAGAGGCACTAGCCTACATTTGCCTTACATCTGCTTTTTCGAATATTGTTTTAGCATAAATGTGACTATTCTTTACCTTGTTGAAGAATACGTTTGTTTATTCAATGAATAATTGTGGCTAATTGTTACTGAATCAAAAGCAACTTGTTAAATATATATATTTTAATCACCAGCTTGAAGAATAGAATTGCTGCTACACCAGCGATGCACATCTCTAGTATACTATGCTTTGTGTTCCTCTTTCGCATTTAGTATTCCTGATGGAGCCCCATCCCTGTGTGAGTGTGTGAAAAATGTGTGTGTGTTTCATCAAATCGTGCTTCTCTCCTTGTGTCTCATCTGCATTGATCTGCTTTGTACCAATGAGGCTGTCCCACTGTAGTGTGTGTGTGTTGAGGCGGTAGTGATAACGGGGAAAGACGGTGTTAGGAAGGTACGAGCGCAGCACCATTATAATGCCTCGGACAGCGTTGGCAGAGTGAGCGATGCCTCCGGAGCTGTCATGGTACACAGCTCTGTGATTGGTAGTTATTGTTGGGTTTTCTCTGTATCGGTCACCTGCCTGCTGAGACAGGAGGCAGAGGTCACTGAAGCAAAGATGTTGTCCTCAAGTCATGTGTATATACAGTCAAAAACACAGTATTCAAACATTATATATATTATATATTAGATATACAAACATTTAGAAACATACTTTAGTGCAGCCAATGTAAAAATCATTATTACCCAAGATTGAGACCGTGTTTACTTATACTTGCGGTTGGAATAATATTAAAATATCAAATATTTAAACAGGGAATTGATTGAACAATTAACGGAAAATGAAATGATTACAGCTGAAGGCTTGCGTTACATATTCATAAATGTATTATTGGTTTCGATCTTTTCATGGGATTATTTTAATCCTATTTTGTCAGTGACTGTTTAGATGGTCTATGAAATGTTACATCATTGGTACCCAGTTACAGTTATTGTCAACTTATTATCATGTATTATTATTAATATGAGAAAGTTGTGACAACCAACTTGAAATAAGAAAATTCTATTAAATTAGCTAAACGCCTGTAAATAAACAAAGAAAAAACAGCCGACGGATAAGAAGGGTTAATGGGTTAATCAAGTAATGTTCTTCTTTTGTGTCCTTAATGCATTTATAGATAGGAAATCATTATTAGTTGGAGCAGCATTCATCTTCAGGTCATGTGCCGCTTACTTGTTGTAGCTCTATCTTCCATTTAAAGCAGGTTCTCTAATAATGGACCACACTGGAGAGTGATTGATGACATTATGGAAAGAAACCGTGCACATTCTCATGGCTTTGGCTTTTCACTTAGTGACGGTAATGAGGGTCAGTTATTAGAAATTCTAAGAGGAAAAATACATCATTATGCTCGTTGTTACATGAAGCTGCATGCATTTCACCCAGATGTCATCTTCGTATTGGGAAAGTGAGTTAGAGAGCGATTAGATGGGAGAACTTCAATTACAGTGCACCATTGTTGTTCTAGTTTTTTCATGAAGAAGTCACAGGGAGTTCTTTTTCCATGAATCCATAAACGGTCCTTCATTAGAGTCCAAGACTGAATACAAGAATATGCTCATTTTAAACTTAAGTGCAACACAATATACAATGAGGTAATGCAACCTATATGCATTGAATGTGAAAATGTCTGGAATTGTCATCATTGAGAAAAATGTACTTTAAAGTGGTGGTTATTTTTGGACTTTGTTTGATTTACTCAAATTTCATAATATATATATATATATATATTCCCTCTCTAAAATGTATTGTTCAGAAACCTGCTAAATATATATATGTATGTATGTGTGGGTTGTAATATTATATATATATAGAATATATATATGTATTGTGTATGTGTATATGTAATGTGTATGTGTGTATATATATATATATATATATATATGTGTATATATATATAGATGTGTGTGTGTATGTAATATATATATATATATATATATATATTATATATATATATATAATATTAAATATATATATATATGTGTGTGTATATATATATATATATATATATATATCTATACATATAATAGTCTCTATATATTATATATCTATCTCTACTATATAATATATA
>NW_021167003.1:0-39384 GCF_900634415.1 Cottoperca gobio | reverse complement strand
TATTAAATTGTTGGATTATTAATCTAAATATGCAAAGTTATCAAATGCATGTTTTTTAATTACCACTGGCTGGAGGAAGGGATAAAGGATCCAATATGATGCAGCAGCAGAAGTATATTACACCCCAAAGAGACTGCATATGTAATTATGTATTTGCACGTTTTAGCTCTCGTATTATAAAGTATATCTCGTGTACTACTGTTTGCTGACCCTTTCTGAATGCTATTCAATTTTAGATTATTTTAATAGTTTTGTCGTGCGGCTGCAGGAAGCTGCTGTTTTTTTATTGTCGTCTGTAAATATGATTTATGAGCACACTCGTGGAACTTGTTTGAAAGATGTAATCCATCAATTCTGTTCCATAACTTTTCATTATTTTCCAGAAGTAATTCAATTCAAGTGCAGATTAATTTAAAATGTCTTGGCTACACGACAATAATGTCACTTTGAGAAAGATTACACTCGATGTTCACTGTGATGAATATCATAACAAGTTTTCATCAGTCAATTTATAGATTGTCATAATGTGCATAAATAATAGAAACTAATGGAATTAATCCAGATTTTTAAAGCACACAGTTTGTTTTGCTGTGAAATGATCTTAAACACACAAAAGCAGTGGAATGGTCCTTTAAGGAGTCACAGTGGGGACAGATGATGATGCTGCTTCTCATATACGGAGTCATAGGAGAGAATAAATATAGATAAATATAAATGCAGAAATATAAAGAGCAATAATAAAAAAAGTGCAAATAAAACAATATAAGGAAATATTTATATGAATTTATTTTTTCACATTTATTTGTTCATATTTCTGTGTATATATATATATTATTTTTTAATATACATTTGCATATAAATAAAAAATGATCATGTAATTTATTTATTTTTATCCCAAAGATGTGCAAATTAAAGAATATAAGGAAATATTTATAAGCATTTTAATTAATTCTTCACATTTATTTGTTCATATATTTCTGTATATAAAAATATTTTCTTTATTTAAATAAATTTTTTGCATATAAAGGCATAGATTACTTTCTTTTATCATGTCATTTATTTATTATTTTATTTTTTCCTTATTGCCTTTTCACCCTTCATAGGGAAAAAACTATACGTAAAAGATTATTGCTGGACAATAATCACAATATTGTTTTAATAAACAACTAAATTCCTACATCCGAGCTTCACTCCCTGATGTGACAAAGACAGAAACTATGTAATGAATATTTCTTTTTGTTTCCAGCATGGTCTCATGCAGCGTTTGCTGCAGAGCCAGAAGTTAATTCATAATTTAAGCCTGAATATTAAATGTTGGAAACACTGAGCTTAGTTCAGCGTGCCAGAAATGTTTTTATCAATCTGGTATTTGGTTTAATTAAAAGCTTGATTCCCTCCGATGATCTCTGAGTAATAATAGAAACCAGTAAATGCTGCATTATCTTTCACATTCTACTCATAATTAGGACAATAAGTATATAACAGGGAAACCTGCTACATGTATTATTAGATTTTTAAATATCTCTATTTGTTTTACTTTCAAGCGTCATCTGACATTTTAATTATTTCTGTCAGAACTTTGAGGATAGCGGTGTTGTTAAAATGTTCATGCTTACTAATCAAAATGTTTAAATAGTTTAAATAAAAGTGACAACGTTGACACGGGTTCGTAAGTGTGTGTCTGTTATGTGCAGATAAAGAAGTTTTTATGCCAGAGGTGAGAAACTTTACAAACCTGTCGTCCTGCAGTCCAGCAGCCGGACCCCCAACCAGCCCAAGGCGGAGGGGGGCTCAGATGGTGGCCATGCGGGGCGAGCAGCTGGGCGTGGTGACCAACTGGCCCCCGTCTCTGGAGGCGGCCCTGCAGAGGTGGGGCACCATCTCTCCAAAGGCCCCCTGTCTCACCACCATGGACACTAACGGCAAGCCGCTCTACGTGCTCACCTATGGTAAGAAGCCGCTCTACGTGCTCACCTATGGTAAGAAGCCGCTCTACGTGCTCACCTACGGTAAGAAGCCGCTCTACGTGCTCCATCCTACTGGTAAGAAGCCAGCTATCTTACGTGCTCTAAGACGTGCTCACCTACGGTAAGAAAGCCGCTCTACGTGCTCGCCTACGGTAATAAGCCGCTCTACGTGCTCACCTACGGTAAGAAGCCGCTCTACGTGCTCATCTATGGTAAGAAACCGCTCTACGTGCTCACCTACGGTAAGAAGCCGCTCTACGTGCTCGCCTACGGTAATAAGCCGCTCTACGTGTTCACCTACGGTAAGAAGCCGCTCTACGTGCTCACCTACGGTAAGAAACCGTTCTACGTGCTCACCTACGGTAAGAAGCTTCTCTATGTGCTCACCTAGGGTTAGAAGCCGCTCTACGTGCTCACCTGCGGTAAGAAGCTTCTCTATGTGCTCACCTAGGATAAGAAGCCGCTCTACGTGCTCACCTAGGGTAAGAAGCCACTCTACGTGCTCACCTGCGGTACGAAGCTGCTCTACGTGCTCACCTGCGGTACGAAGCCGCCTCTACGTGTTCACCTACGGTTAGAAGCCGCTCTACGTGCTCACCTAGGGTAAGAAGCTTCGCTACGTGCTCACCTGGGGTAAGAAGTCGCTCTACGTGCTCACCTGGGGTAAGAAGTCGCTCTACGTGCTCACCTACGGTGAGAAGCTTCACGCTGGTGCAACAAATGTTTACGGGATAGAAGAGAAACACTTTCAGCTCTACCGTCACACGTTTTCATTTATTCTGTCCAGTTTTAGTTTATTTCATTTAAACTCCCTGATTGTGACCGTAGGACCAACAGATTTCAGGAGCAACTGAAGGAAGAAATGTCAGCATTTATATTCAAAGCGAAGAACTTCCCAAATGTCGAACAGCTAAACACCGACAGCCATACAAGAACTAAATAAAATACTGAACCAGACATTTGATGCCAGTTTTCAAAAATTGGCATCAAATGTCCTCAGTGAGTTTTTCCTGCATCTCTAACTGATGAATAAACTGGGGCTGTGATCTGTGACCAACATGTAACCCAAATCCTCTTCCCCAAAAGTCAAAGAAATCTTGCAGTAACTTTTAAAAGCACTGGATGCATCCTGGAAAGTTCTGACCGCCCACATGACCTCAAATCATCAAAGTCGTAACGTACCGATCGACGCTAAAAACATTGTTTTGCAGTTTATGAATGCAGAAGGCTTTTTTCTCTGCTTCCTGTTTCTCAGCACATATGGTCGCTCTCACAAGCTGATTAACTGAAGCACCAAACAATGTTTAACTCCGCTGTGTGAGCATAATTCCACTAATGGCAGCCAGACAGAGCGTTAAGCACGTTAGCAAAGTGTGAAAAGATGCTTTCAAGTTTTCAGTTTGTTTTATTTATCCCAAATGCCTTTAAGTTTTAGAATATGCTTTTAAATTAATAATATTTTAGGAATATATTCTGAATGATTTACAAGTTACAGAAACAGCCAGAAGTGAGAAGACAAACACACAGCATGTTAACGCAGGAGATGATCGTCCCATTACGTCCTGATGGTGTGAAGCTGCTTCTCTTAGGTCTTCATGAACACAACACACACACACACACACACACCACAGGCAATGAACACAAAGTGTCCCAGAATGAAACACCGCCACGTAAAAGTCTGTGTTCCTTTTGTGCGTGTGAATAAGGTAACGCTATGAGCAGCTACATGTGAGTATCAAGAATATAAATGATTGATTGTGCAGAAGTGAAGAATTGATCATTCAGCAAGTTGATTATCACAAGTCAAAGGTTCATCTGCTGCTTTCCCACAAAGCGTCCAGCTGTGTTTCACAGTTTCCATCATCCAGCTGGAGCTGCAGTGTTTTCATCATGTTGTTGGAGGATTAGAGTTTTGGATTTGCTGTTTTATGAACCTGTGTCTGCAGTTCTGAGGATTTTCTTGTGTTATTAAGGAATGTAGGAAAGAAAAAGGGAAGTATGGAAACAGGAAATGAGAAGTTAAGGAAAGAATGAAGGAAAATAATGGAAAGAATTTAAATAAAAAAGGGAGTGAAGCGTAATATTATGCAATATTATAAATTAAGATAAAACTTTATGGATCCCTGGAACAAGTTGCTCAGCAGATAAATAAATAATAAAGCAGATAAAGTATAAAAAGTAATTCAAATGATCTCCATATACAGTAATAGAACATGATATAATAATTACGGTGCATAATGAGTACTTTCACTTTTTGTACTTTTGTAATTTTACTTAAGTATGAATTTGAGCAAATACATTTGTTTTATTTGAGTATTTCTACACTGTAGTATTAATACTTTAACTTAAGTAAACAATCTGAATACTTCACTTAGTTTGACAGGAAACGTTTTGTGAAAGGTGCATCAGACCTGAGCTTTTCAAAATAAAAGGGTGTCAAGTTATTACCTTCCAGAAGTTCCTCAAAGTCGTCGACAAAGAACTCTCTTAGCGGCGGCCGTTTGGGTCGTTTCAGAGTGTTGACGAGCTGCTGGATTTTGGCTGAAACTCTGCTGCTCACTGGAACACCTGCGCGCACACACACACACACACACACACACACACACACACACACACACACACACACACACACTCCTAGATTAAACTCCTAATTGTGCTTTCACAGGTGCACGTGTTGAAGCTGAGCGATGTCCTGATTGCTTCTCTGTGACAAACATCCACAAGTTTTAAATCTACATTAAAATGTCACATTTCTCCTCAAATGAGCAATTAACAGAGCTGCTGCTGAAAATAACACTCTGATGGTGAAGGCGTGAAGACAGCGTACGAGATGAGAGACAAATTGCTCTTTCATTAAAGATGACTTTACAGCGGAGGGAAGTCTGAGATCTGGATTCAAAGACGTCACGTTTGCAAAATGTGCATGAAGTCAGTTCTGTAGCTCCGTGTGGAGACGAGGAGTTTAAGTCTCTGCACGTTACATGCAGGAGTTTATTATTACATAGTAAACAAACATTAAAAGATTTTCAACTTCTGTGGACATGTCTCAAATAATCTTCCCCTCCCGTCTGCATTGATTTAATCAGCAATATCGCTCTACTTCTAAAATCCTGAACAACAAACATCCCAATAATCTCCCGTCTGTGAACTCTGGCGCCTGAAGCTGCGTCCATCACAGTGTCTGATGAATAACTCCGTCTGCTGCAGCTTCATGTGCCTTCATGCAAGAACGATGAACTATGAAGCAGCAAACTGACGTCCTCCGTTATCTCTGAAGAGTCAGAGACATGTTCACGGAGACGAGGATGGATCTGATTGTATTCAGACGTTAATGGATCCTGAAAACACCTGAGGAGTCTCATTACAAAAGAGAACATGGAGCTTGTGATGTGTTTCTTTCCCTTCATAAGAGATATACAAGATATTATAAATAAAGATTAAGAAAATATGCTAACTTAATATGCTAACTCTTTTGGCCCAGAATGTTTTTTTGGAAAGACGGACAACCCGAAAACAAAATATAAAAACTATAAATATGAATACACACTGGACGCAGATGGTTAAACTCATTACAAGCACGTTGTTAAAGACGATTTCTTTTGAAAACTTTACTTTTTAGAAGTTTATTTTACCCAAAAAATTGCAAACAAACTCAGTTCACGTAAGAAAACATGAATACCAGCTGGAGGTCCGTCTCCTCTAAAAGCCCCGCTGTGACTCTTTCTCCAGTCAGACTGTAAATGTGAAGCTTTCATGTTCAGATGGAAACACCAACATGTGGACGAGCTGCTGAATCCTGATCACATGTCGGTCCTGAAGCTGCTGCACACACAGCTGGTCCACACGACGCTCATACATGAGAACTCCAAACACTCAGCGCAGGTCAGTCAGGGAAATAAGAAACTTATTCTTATTATTATTACTTCAAATGAAAACCTTTAAAAGCTCATTAAAGTAATGAACATTTAATCACTAACTGTCATCCAATAATAATATTTATTATTCTGCATAAATAAGAACTTTTATTTTGTGTTCTCTAAGTATATTTTGATGCTGATAATTGTTTGAATGCAGGACTTTGACTTGGATATTTATACTCTAGAGTATTGGATAAGTTACTTCTTCCACTGTTCATACTTTTAGTGTTTACAACATAGTGCATTAAAATGTGCACATATTAGTATTTGTCGTGCAAAGATGTCTGACTTTATGATGCACTACACTCAGATCCATATGTCTTGATGAAACATATGTAAATATTGTCTCCATTTAATGAGTGAACTTAAGTTTCAAGGCTTGAAAAAGATCGTACAGGAAGAAAGTACTTTGTTCTTCCACTTCGAAAGTCTTCGTATCCCCGACCCTGACTCACCGTCTCCGGTCTCCATCAGCTCGGCGTTGCCGTACTTGGGCGTCTGTCTCTGGGCGGCGGTGCCGGCGCCCGGGGCCCTCTCCACCTGGATACCGTCGACGGTGTTGTTGGTGTAGCCGGTGACATCTGGAGGGGCAGAGTGGTTCTCTGGGACGGGAGAAAACGGGACGAGGTAAGGAAGGCCCAGTTAGTTCCCCCAAACATAAAACATCTTGAACTCTTACACGTCAGAGTGCAGGTAGGTAACGCTGGGTTTTAGGTTGCTTCCCCGCTCGTATGTCGGTGTTACATTAAGATTGTGTTTCTGGTGCGCCTGATGTTTCTAAGCTCCCACCGAGCCGAGACATTCTTCACATCTACGCCTTTCAGGAGACTCAGCTGCTGCTCCACAACATCAAACGGTGTTTACTGTTGTGCCCAAAAGGGACGCTTTACTTTGAGCGGTCGGAGCAGGAAATGATGCAGGGAGACAGACGTGTGTCTGTGCAGACGTCCCTTTGCGTCCAGTCTGAGTTCTCCATCACTTCCATTTAAATAGAACATGTTTGCATGGAAAGATTGATCTGGTATTCTCAGGTTTAAGGTTCTCTATCGTCAAGTGTTGGGCCTTTGAGACATTTGGGAAACTCTAACTAACTGATTGGTGGTCAGAGGTCAGGTTCAGATACAGAACAACCTCAGAGCTCATGAGGATGGAACATGTGAGGTTTTATTTCCCATGAGGACAGGAAGTGGTGTGGAGATGATGTGCTTGGAATACAAGTCATGCAAACCATGTTGCTACGATACTGTAGGTTTCAAATGGATCTCGCCTTCTTCAGTTTTAAATAAGTTGCACGATTTCTAGAAGTATATAGTACTCATCCAATAATGGTTGCTCCAAGAGCTCGACATTTGTCTTCTCTTTAACATGGTAACACGATTCAGATTTAAACACAGCGTTAGTTTAGTGCTTACTTCAGAAGAGTTGTTTGAAATCATCAGGTTTCATGCATGATAATCAACTAAAGAAAGAAAATGAATGAACGAGAAGTAGAAGCATGAAGCAAAATGAGTGCAAAGTATTTACGACAAAGATAAAACCAATTTACTGAAGTTTGGAAAAAGTTGACATTTCAGAAATGCAAATTTTTCATTTGACTGCTTTGGAAAACAAGCGTGGAGGGTGCGCCTCTTTGCTTTATGCTACTTCTAAAACCTCCGAGATAAGGACACTGAGAGAGGCCCCCCCGCTCCCTGGTTTCCTCTCTGCCCCCCTCGGGGAGCTCCACTGCTAAAGTCAAGGACCAGAAGATAAAGGGGATCAAGCTACTTGAGCCCACCACGCTTCACAGCATGACGCCTCCCGCAGCGAAAGGCAGCAGAGCAAGTTACACTTGAATGCTTTTATTTTGAAGGGCTGCTTATGTATACAAAGAAAGCACTTAGTCTTAAGGCTGTCATTGAATAACTAATGAGGATTTCTATTTAAAACCTTTTTCAAATGCGGCTAGAAGACGTTTTTGACATTTTAAAATGAAATAATTAATTTCATTCGTACTGTCGGCATGCAGTTCATGTTCTCATCCAATTACAACCTTCAGAGGTGTTTCCAGTTTTTTGTCTTAGAAAATTAGACACCTCTAAATATAATGCAGTCCAGACACGAACAACCTAAATGCTTAAACAATTAAATCTAGAATAGCACTAAAGGACTTCCGCCAATGGAGCCTTCACATGCTCCTCATTAGGTCCCATTTCCAGAGTTGGGAAGTCGTTCTTGTGGAAACAACATCGACGCTACAAAAAGATGTGTCATGTTATTGCTCAGAGCGTTTAAAAAACATGTTGATATCTGTTTCCAAGTCTCCAACTTCAGGGAGTGTTGACGAACATTTTCCAAGTCGGGAACACATCTTTCCGTAAATATTCCAACACCACATGAAAGCAGCACAAACGCCACATTTCGCAATGTTAGTTAAAGGTAAACAAAATGTGAGAATCCCCCGCCGGGACTTGAATCTGCTTCAAAACCCAATGGTTCTCTTCCTCAAAACCAAGTTTCATGAAAACCGGGCCAGTAGTTTCCCCCGTAATTCTGCTAAACCAATACGAAAACTTGACCTCCTTGGCGGTAACAATGAACACCTCCAAACCCATTAACCTGCTGCTCTAACAGCTTCCACTCTTCTGGTTTAGGTCTTTCTGAGAGATGCTTGGAACTGGGCTGTCGTGTGTTCCCGTGCAGACAGCATCAGTGAAGTCCAACACTGATGATGGGTGATAAGTTCTGACTCAGTCAGTGCTGGATGGGTTGAGGACAGAACTCTGTGCAGGCCAGGAAAGTTCTTCCACACCAAACTGGGAAAACCATTTTTCATGTTGTAAAAACACGAGGCTTCCCTAAAGTTTGGCCACAAAGATGGAAGATTGTATTTATATTATTGTAATAAGATTCCACTTCATTGATACTGACGGGCCCAAACCACGAGAAACAGTCCAGACCAAAAGTACCAACAAGGATCAGGAATGTCCACATACTTACGGCCGTATCATGTGTTGTTAAGACGTACTGTATTTGCCTGCTAGTAATACTCTTTACATGTACTTTGTACTCGTACAAACACACTGAACTGAATGAAACATGTTCAGTATTCAAAGAAACAAAACCCCCAAACTGCCAACGACAGAACAAAGCTGTGTTTGTGCTCTGATGTCTCCTGCTTACTTAATATTTCATCATTGCTTGCTCTCTCTGGGAGAAATATATACATATACACCATACTTCCTTTGTGCTATGTATTGAGTTATTAATTCAACATTTTAAGCCTGATTCACATGATGGAAAAACTACTTTAAATTCTACTGGACTGAAGCTGGTTGTATCGTCTGTTTTGATGCTCTGTGGCTTCTTTTCCTGAGTTTGTATCTGCATTTGATTGGTCTACAGCTCTATAACTCAGTCTACTACAATGCCAAATGCAACATGCTAAAGTTTTGTTCCCTTATAGTCACGTCACTGCCCTTCATTCATACCAATAACGCTGACTAAGACTGAACTGAATGTGATGGGAAAGGAAGAGAAAGTAAATAAATATATTTTGTGAAGTGGATGAAGAAACAAGGAGAGAGGGATGATTCCCAGCAAAGCACTGAGCCAAAGCCAGAGAGACCAAACAGAATTCTTTATCCAGACATTGACTGAATATCAATACTGCAGCACACAGCACAGGCATGCTAATTACTGTAGCACGTACTACGTCCTGTCTCTGCGACTTCTGGGCTGTCTGCTTGAGCTAGACATGAAGTTGCGTATTGTTCATCTTTTTTGGGAATGTGTGTGTGTGTGTGTGTGTGTGTTCATGCAAGAGTATCCAGTGACTTCATCAGAATGTATTTATGAGGATGTTTGACGGGGAGGAGGAGGAGGATGATGAATGCTTCCTTTGCTGCTTGAATACCAATCAGTCTGGCTGATGGAGCTGATTCAGGGACACTTTTCTCTCCCCCGCATGTGTCAAGGAGGGTTTAACGGGAGCTTGATGGTTAAGGATAAGGTTGCATGTTCAAATGTTTACATCACCTGAAATAAACTCCCTACAGCTCGTACCTGTGGCTCCATCGGTGCTACAATTGGGGATCCACGTCGTTCCACGCATTCACATATACCGGTCAACGCCATTTGTCTTTATATTCCTTTAAAGATGCATTATATTCACGTTGGTATCGGCCGTATCTTTTTCTTCTTCTTCTTCTCTGCAAACAAGCTCAAGACTGGAGTGTGGAACCACACAGCAGCATGCCCAGTTGGCACACTTGCTAAGCTAAAGTCACAAATGTTGATGCGATGGATGACCTCATTTGCGTCACGAGGAACGTTGCAAACCCTTTCAGACACGCGGAGGCAAAAAGTATAAATGGGCTTTTATCGAGATTGCCCGATTGGTACAACTCTCAACAGAGATGAGAAGGAAGTGAGATCGCTCACTTCTTTCAGCCTCAGCTCTAAGTTGCTAGATTTACAAGCCCGACTCGGCATTTTCCTTGTCATGGGTAAGCCTTATTGTCGAGCCCTGAGACGTGCCTTGCATCGCCTTTAAATCAGACTTCATCCAAACTGCACTTGAAGAGAATGAAGTCAGGATTTATGAAACTACAAGTTAAAAACATTTCCTGTAGGAAGAAAACCTTCAATCACTTCAGCATGTCATTCCTGATGAAGCATCCAGGAAGCTGCTGAAGTGTTATTCCTCAGAGACCGCGGAGTATTCCCCTGACATGTACAAAGCACTGACAGACAGGGAGGCTAATCTGCACTGCGATCCCAACGGGCCACATCCACACTGCAGTCTTAATTACATTGACTATGGGAACGCTTCCAGAGCCTGTTAATGGATGCAGGGTATATTTTCTTGTGGCAGTGACGAATGGCTGATTAAAAAGGTCGAGCATTCAGCCTTTTCTTTAACTGTATGCTCGTTGTTTGCCCCAGAGTGGATCGCTTTGTACTCTCAAGCAATCTGTGAGAAACAAATGGAGCCACTTCAGTAAATGAGAACGTCAGCGGCAGCGTGTTCACATGCCAAGCAGCGAGTCGGCGGATGGAGTCTTCAGGTTGGACCTCTCATGCACGCTGAGTCCGCATTAGTCAAGTCTTCACGTCTGGCTTTAAGTGAGGATCTTTCTCACATTCTGTTTGATGCAGTGTTTGTGATTCCAGGTAGCAGATTTGAAGAATGCTGCATTAAACTAAAGAGCGGACGCAGGCAGGCGGCCTACATTCCTCCACCATCTGCTTTCTGGCTTCGATGAAAAGCCGTTTTTGAAAGCAGATTGCCTCTGGCTGAGCAAACAAGTAAAAAACATGCTGCATAATTAGCCAAATCAATAAGCAACAGCAAACTGAGTAACCTTGAAAAGAGGAACGACTCATACAAGCTGCTATCTCGCCCCCTTTAAAAGCATTGTTGATTCTCCTCATCAACAATTCTCACTCTGCAGAGCCGTAAACACTTTGTGTGGTTTAATCCACACGAGCACAACATGTTCATGCGTCAACGCTCAATGCTATTCCCAGTGAGTTTAGCATTGAAGTGTTTTCTTCTGCACTTTCACAACATGGCGAAGCACAAATCTAATTATCGGGGAACAACCAACGTGGGGAACAACTCCAACAACAAGCATATGACAGAGGACACTGGGGGGGGACTATGAGAGGGATGGCAGGAGAACGATCCTGCTTCTTCTCTCTACCAGTCATGCTCCGATCTCAACTTACCGGAGCGCCATGGCCCAGAGTTTCCATTCTCTACCCTCCTCCTCCGCAAGGAGAGGTGTGTTAACAGGCCTGCATGTGAGGAACAAGAAGGGAGGGAATCTTGAGGTGGTGTCAAGTTGCGTGTCAGTCAGGAGCCTTTTGTCTTCTCACACTTACCACAGCGTTATTTATCCTCGTAGCAACACATTATATAATAACATCTGCATGTTGTGATAACATCTGCACGTTGTAATAATATCTGCACGTTGTAATAACATCTGCACGTTGTAATTGCACGTTGTAATAACATCTGCATGTTGTAATAACATCTGCATGTTGTAATAACATCTGCACGGTGTGATAACATCTGCACGTTGTGATAACATCAGCACGTTGTGATAACATCTGCACGTTGTAATAACACCAGCATGTTGTAATAACACCAGCATGTTGTAATAACACCAGCATGTTGTAATAACATCAGCACGTTGTAATAACATCAGCACGTTGTAATAACATCTGCACGTTGTAATAACATCTGCATGTTGTAATAACATCAGCATGTTGTAATAACATCTGCACGTTGTAATAACATCTGCACGTTGTAATAACATCTGCACGTTGTGATAACATCTGCACGTTGTAATAACACCAGCATGTTGTAATAACACCAGCATGTTGTAATAACATCTGCACTTTGTAATAACATTGCACGTTGTAATAACATGCACGTTGTAATAACACCAGCATGTTGTAATAACACCAGCATGTTGTAATAACATCTGCACGTTGTAATAACATCTGCACGTTGTAATAACATCAGCACGTTGTAATAACATCTGCACTTTGTAATAACACCTGCATGTTGTAATAACATCTGCACGTTGTAATAACATCTGCACGTTGTAATAACATCAGCACGTTGTAATAACATCTGCACTTTGTAATAACACCTGCATGTTGTAATAACATCTGCACTTTGTAATAACACCTGCACGTTGTAATAACATCTGCACGTTGTAATAACATCTGCACTTTGTAATAACACCTGCATGTTGTAATAACATCTGCACTTTGTAATAACACCTGCACGTTGTAATAACATCTGCACGTTGTAATAACATCAGCACGTTGTAATAACATCTGCACTTTGTAATAACACCTGCATGTTGTAATAACATCTGCACTTTGTAATAACATCTGCACGTTGTAATAACACCAGCATGTTGTAATAACATCTGCACTTTGTAATAACTTCTGCACGTTCTAATAACATCTGCACGTTGTAATAACATCTGCACGTTGTATTATTACCAATTATAACCAATTATTGGATTGGTTATTAAAGTTGCATACATGCATTATGTAATAACAAACCAAATATATACTGTAAAGATAGCTATATGTGAAAAGACAATCAATAATCAATGAATTAAACATAAATAAACGTAGAATCTGTGTTCAAGGACAGGTGCTTGAGATTTAAAGGATCCTCGTACGTCTCTGAATGTTTTCAACAATGACATAGAAGCAGAAACAAGCACTGAGCGCTGTTATCTGAAACAAAAGAGCCGGTGACACAAACACAGCGAGCTCTACTGAACCTAAGCTCAGAAGTCAACCACAACACAAAGATCGTCTGCAGGAGAAAGCAGCGACGACAGACTGAAGAGAGGGAGCCACGAGATATCTGCTCTGATAAGAGCGGGAGGAAGAGGAGGCTGTATGGAAAACGATCTCTTCCACACACACACACACTCCTGTTGCTTGCTTTGGCCTTGAAGAGCTGTAACTCACACGTGCGCACAACGCCGAGGCTTTTGTGATGTAACGGACATTTGTAACTGAAGCTATGAAACATCTATAAACACAACTATAAAGAGGAACCTGAACTAAACACTGAATGAATTCCAAAATCAGACAAATTCTGCTTTTTCTAGAGTCTAATTCGAGCTTCATGTTACTCCGATAAACAGATATAATCAGGGTTTTATGACTAAAAGTAAATCTGGAATCATCCATCATCACTGGGTGAGTGTGTGTGTGTGTGTGTGTGTGTGTGTGTGTGTGTGTGTGTGTGTGTGTGTGTGTGTGTGTGTGTGTGTGTGTACGATTAAGCTGGTATTGCTCCCAAACAGGAAGGTGAGTCACAGTGTTTTACATATATGACACACATTCATGGTGAGACGCAGTTGAAACCTCAGAAAGATCTTTGAACTCATAATCACTCTTGCAGAGGAGCGGTGTCTTATCGTCAGCTCCTTTGCCAATTATGAAGTAACAATAATTGAAAGTGTTATTTTCAAGCGGGATCACTTGTGCATTCCAAGATGCAGAGAAGTGAATGAAAGACACTTTTAACTTTTCACCGCTACAATAAAAAGTGTTCTTCCCGTGTCTTCACGATCTTGCCATTCAGCAGAGGATTACATGCTTTCAGCCGCTGCTCCTTTGCAAAACATCTTTCAGACTTTGCTCATTTGAGACGGCAGGGAACGGTGACACAGGAAATCAGTGGAAACAAACAAAGTGAGCCAACAGCGATGCACAGAAGCTCTGAAGCTGGCAGGGTGGAGCTGGCAGGGGGCTCTCCCTGCATCATCTACAGAGCTGGGTACCAACAGCGCCAGCGTGAAAACAATTTAGCATTTAGTCACGAAGCTACCTCAGAAAACAGCGGGAGAAGGAACTAACAGGATTGTGAGACAGCAGCAGCACAAGTTTCACTTTCACTCTGCCCTTTGAGATGTGCAGGGAAGTCTTCACAATCTGCGTTGTCTCTGTGAGTCCTCCGGGCTGCAGCTTAAAACAAGCTGTAATATATGAACTGCACACATTACCTTGCAGCATTAAATGTCCCGATATGTTTATTATCGTAACCTGTTTTTCCAGCAGGTTAGTGAAAAAGGTATTATTGTTATTATGAATAAGATCCGATACAGATAGCGGGATCAGAAACGACTCGTATACAGCCGAAGACGCCGGATCACCGGCTGCGTCCGAAATAGATGATGGAAGAAGCTGATGGCTAGGGAGCCATCTCGCTTCGTTCTGCAGGTGGAGAACGAGTGTAACGTTAACCAGAGCAAACTGAATGTAACAAAACAGCCGTTCAAAAATACTAATATGATATATTTACTTCTTATCGCTCTGGTATTGTATTGGTACTTGTATCGGGAAGGAACAAATAGTATCGGAGCGTCTCCATAACACACACACACACACACACACACACACACACACACACACACACACACACACACACACACACACACACACAGCTAACTTTACCTACGACTAAAGAAACTCAAGGAGAAGTTTCTTCATTTAAAAAATTTTTTTTGTGTAAAATGATCTTAAAATAAATGCAATTTCTATAACTTACTGTATTAAGTAACAACCATAAAATGCTCCAGAGCTGCTGAATATAAAAATCTTTCTGTTCATCCATTTGATCCTGTTTGATTCTACACGATGGGCTACAAACTGAAAACAAAGCACACGACTTGTACTCGCAGATTTACAATCAGCAGGAACATCTGCACACCTTTAACATAAAACCAAATATGACTTGATTAAATCTGTGAGGGATTTCTAGAAAACTTTGGTTTAGTTGTCTGTGTTCTTTGTTAAAGATTGAGGACATTTCAACAGATCGTTAACTGAGGGTTAACGAGGTCTATCTGACACATTGGACACATGTGAGGTCTGTGTCTCAAACGTCTTTAAAGTGAACAGGGTCTATCTGCATCACTCATTTATACAGATTCTGTATATATTTGCTGAGTCAGTGAGATCTACAAAGGTCTATCTCCACATGTTCAAGCATCATGTTAGTATCACAAAGGTCTCTCTGCTGACGACCAATAGCAGGGCGGGAAATTAATCACGTGATCATTTTAAGCACAGGAAGAACTTATTTAGAACGTTTTGCTGCCAACTGTTTTATATGTAATCTAGTAAATAGTAGTTCAAGTTAAGATCATCAGTAGTTCAAGTTAAGATCATTAGTAGTTCAAGTTAAGATCATTAGTGATTCAAGTTAAGATCATCAGTAGTTCAAGTTAAGATCATCAGTAGTTCAGGTTAAGATCATTAGTAGTTCAAGTTAAGATCGTTAGTAGTTCAAGTTAAGATCATCAGTAGTTCAAGTTAAGATCATTAGTAGTTCAAGTTAAGATCGTTAGTAGTTCAAGTTAAGATCATCAGTAGTTCAGGTTAAGATCATTAGTAGTTCAAGTTAAGATCGTTAGTAGTTCAAGTTAAGATCATTAGTAGTTCAAGTTAAGATAATCAGTAGTTCAAGTTAAGATCATTAGTAGTTCAAGTTAAGATCATCAGTAGTTCAAGTTAAGATCATCAGTAGTTCAAGTTAAGATCATCAGTAGTTCAAGTTAAGATCATTAGTAGTTCAAGTTAAGATCATCAGTAGTTCAAGTTAAGATCATCAGTAGTTCAAGTTAAGATCATCAGTAGTTCAAGTTAAGATCATTAGTAGTTCAAGTTAAGTTCATCAGTAGTTCAAGTTAAGATCATCAGTAGTTCAAGTTAAGATCATTAGTAGTTCAAGTTAAGATCTTTAGTAGTTCAAGTTAAGTTCATCAGTAGTTCAAGTTAAGATCATTAGTAGTTCAAGTTAAGTTCATCAGTAGTTCAAGTTAAGATCATCAGTAGTTCAAGTTAAGATCATTAGTAGTTCAAGTTAAGATCATCAGTAGTTCAAGTTAAGTTCATCAGTAGTTCAAGTTAAGATCATTAGTAGTTCAAGTTAAGATCATTAGTAGTTCAAGTTAAGATCATTAATAGTTCAAGTTAAGATCATCAGTAGTTCAAGTTAAGATCATTAGTAGTTCAAGTTAAGATCATTAGTAGTTCAAGTTAAGATCATTAGTAGTTCAAGTTAAGATCATCAGTAGTTCAAGTTAAGATCATCAGTAGTTCAAGTTAAGATCATCAGTAGTTCAAGTTAAGATCATTAGTAGTTCAAGTTAAGATCATTAGTAGTTCAAGTTAAGATCATCAGTAGTTCAAGTTAAGATCATCAGTAGTTCAAGTTAAGATCATCAGTAGTTCAAGTTAAGATCATCAGTAGTTCAAGTTAAGATCATCAGTAGTTCAAGTTAAGATCATTAGTAGTTCAATAAAAAGTCTTAAACATTCAGATTTATTAGCAAATATAATTTTCCCTTTTAAGTTTCCTGCCACGTGGAACTTGTGTAAACATCTTTAGAGCTTAAAATGAAGCTAAATTGCGGGGGAGGGGGGGGGGGGAATGTCAGAGAGACTTGGGACTCTGGTGTTCCAACAATAGAACCACAAAGGTCTATCTGCACAATGAGTTTAGTTTCTACCCATAATGCACTGAATTGGTCCAAACAGTGTTAACTTCACTACCTAGTGTGCAGCATGTGATGTGTCAACATGGGTTGGAGTTGGTTTTATAGTGTCCACGTTATGAACTGCTGAACTTTCAAATTTTCTCAAAACTCGTCAAAGTGCAGATAGACCTTGATAACCCTCGGTTGACGAGATGTCTAAGACTGTCTCGACTTTGTTGAGGACGTTTGAATTTGGCTAAGTTGTTGGGCAAGTTGTCTAGCGTTTGCTAAAAGTGTTTAGCTTTGTCTAAGGGTGTCCAGCCTTCGTAAAGAACCTCTTCGCAGTGTTGCCAACTCCTCAGTAAGGAAAGCAGCTATTGGCTGTCCTAAAAGTCGCTAAATGACGCCATCGCCTAATTTGCATAACATGCCATTTGCATGTAATTGTAATGGACGCTGTAGGAGAGAATATTATCGTGGGAGACAAAAAGCCAACACCCTAAATATGTTTAGAACTACAAATGAACTTTCTGCTGTTGATTCTTGTTTTTCTTTGCCATCAGAAATAGTCGCTAGATTTGTCGCTAGTTGCCCCAAAACAATCTGATGATTTGAAAGTCGCCAGATTTATCGAGAAAATCGCCAAGTTGGCAACACGGCTGTGTGGACGTCTGCGTAACTCCAACTAGTGTGTGGAACTGTGTGGAACGCTTCATCCAAGCGGACTACAGAACCTTTTATAAACAGTGCTATGTGTCCGCAGATGTCCAGGTACGAGTCCACTTGTAACCCAGGATTAAAGGGCGTCTGCATTTTGCTGAATATGAGTCTGGATTACGCAAAAGGTTTCCTGAGTTGGTTCAGGCTGTCTGTCCTTTCGCTACTGATGCCAGGATGTGGCTGACAAACTTCGCTTAAGTAATCTGGAGTTTGCTCAGGGTGTCTACATTTGCTTTAAGTTGGTGAAAGGTGTCTTTTGTTTGCTCTCTGTTCTTTACTGTTTCTATTTCACTAAAGGTGTCTGGACTTCTTCATTTAGACGTCCAGATTGTGGCTCCGTCCTAACCTCTTACCTGTTTTGTGGTGGTGGTGGTGGTGGTGATGGTGGTGGTGGCGGAGGTGGTGGTGGTGGGCGGAGATGTGGACGTGTTGGGCCAGGACGTCAGCCAGCCTGCCGCCGGCCGCCCCGCTCCCCCCGCTGCGTGTGGAGGAAGAGGAGGAGGAGGCCGTGGAGGAGGTGGTGGTGGTGGAGGAGGTGCCATGGATGGCCCGGTTTATCCAGTGCTCCATGCTGATGCTCCCCTCCCGGCCGCCTCCTCCGTCCTCTTCTTCGCCGTCTCCTCCCTCCTCTTCATTGCCGTCGCCCTGACCCTCGCCCTCTGAGCCTGAGGAGGTATCTGAGGAGGGAGACAGATGAGAGCGACGATGAACACATGAAACATCTCCACAATAAAGTGTAAAGTGTGATCTGAAAGATTAAACCAGAGCTGCAAAGACAAATCGATTAATTGTTAAGTATTGAATTAAACTACAGTATTTATATAATCAAGGGAAAAAGCTTCTTAAATGTTAATATGTTTTTAAAATATACATTACTATTTTATATTCTATTATTTTTCTGACATTTTATAGACCAAACAACTAATAGATTAATAAAAACAATTAACCGATTATTCAACAATGAAAACAATCATTAGGTGCAAAACCATTGAAAAATAATTTATCCTTAAATATAAATCTGGTTTAATCCTGATATAATGAATAAACATTATATCTGCTTTATTCAAGCAGGACAGAAAGACAGGTTCCATTTATGTCGTAGTTTATTGTCTGGAGCCTGAGAAGGTTTCAGCTCCCATTGGATTTGAGTCATCGTAGGGCTGTGTGTGTGTGTGTGTGTGTGTGTGTGTGTGTGTGTGTGTGTGTGTGTACATGTGTGTGTGCGTTGTGCATGTGTCCATAATGTCTACAGCATTATGAGACTAATAGTGGTGATATGAATAACAACAGAAGCTGACCCAGTTCTCACACACACACACACACACACACACACACACACACACACACACACACACACACACACACACACACACACACACACACACACACACACACACACACACACACACACACTCAACTGGTTTTAATCATGGGAACCTTGTTGCCATGGGTCCAACCACAGAAGTTAGATTTTCTGTTATCTGCATTTAAAGAGTAATAAAAACTCCCCGTATCACCTGTTCAACCGTAAAGGTGGTTGTGGTGGTCGGAGGGTGTGGCTCAGGAACACTGCTCACTGCTTCCTCTATGCAGCCTTTGTATTCATGTACATTCACTCACTTTTAGATCCGTTTTTTTGCTCTCCACCAACTCCTGAGAGGGAAACTGTATCTGTCTAATGCTCCACTGTGTCTGCATCTGTGTTTGTGTACCTGTTGGTGCTGAACAGAATGAGTACAGCGGGTTTATCATCTTTTGCGTCTTGAAATTACACTAAAAAAACAATGAATTGAAATTACAAGAGTAAAATTACAGGCTGTGAAAACCAAAACAAGGAGCTGAAAGACGCTGAAACGTCCATGAAGACTCTTTGTGGGTTTGTTGGTACAAGTGAAACTTTTCCTCTTCTTCAGAATAAAAGAAAATGTATATCAAAGATTGTGTTGGGCTCACGGTTACATTTAAAAAGGTGACATTTCTTTGTTGATTACATCTGACATTTGCATTTTTTAAATGCCGTGGGAGTGGACGCGATCTGGACATGGTGACTACCCATGATGCTTTGCTGACATGCTTGATTGTCAAATCAAGTGCCTTGTTATCAGCAGGGCCCTGGGGAGGCGACCAGCGACAAACACAAACATGTTGAGGGAAATAAGACGCTGCCGGGGAACCAGGATGTCATGAACTAAACATCGAAAGAGAAAAGACGCAAAGCAGCTGAAACGTATTTATTAAGAAATTGAGAAAATGCAGCAGAGTCAGAGTCGCTTGTTATCTCTGCTCGATACGACATGCTGCTCGGCAACACGCGACTCTGCCGTCCTCGAATGAACCTCACTGGCAGACAGACAGCCGTGTGTGTGTGTGTGTGTGTGTGTGTGTGTGTGTGTGTGTGTGTGTGTGTGTGTGAGAGAGGCTGCTTTTACTGCTCCCTCAGGACATGACTTCTAAATCTGCAAGATGTCATGTGTGTGTGTGTGTGTGTGTGTGTGTGTGTGTGTGTGTGTGTGTGTGTGTGTGTGTGTGTGTGTGTGACTCCTCGAAGCTTGTTTACCTTCCTTTGTGTAAAATGGTGAAACAACAACATAGAAAGCATGTGAGTATTGTGCATGTGTGTGTGTGTGTGTGTGTGTCTATAAATGTGTTGGTGTTATATTAATCAGTCACATTCTGCTCACTGCACAAGAGGTGGACAAAATAACAGAAACAATCGATGAAACTATTCTGCAACAAGAGCTCGACTTCGATTACATTTTGTGTTTGTTTCTGAATTGCTAAAATATCCGGATTTGTTTAAACAACAACAACAAACCAACAATTAATGTTTCTACTAAGACTTAAAGCTCCATTGTTGTCAGAAGACGACGAGCCGCTCTGTTACACTGGGTGACATGTTCCTATAATACCATGAACACACACACTGTAGGTTATTTTATCCCACACACACCGTCCACTGTTTTGATCTGTTTCAGGGGATTTGATTACAATAAGAAAACTGTAATCTAGTTTTGGTTGGATTGGATTACGAGGAAAATGAAAAGCGATGACAGATGGAGGAAAAGTAGGAAGGACGGACGAATAGAAAGAGTGGGATGAAGGGAAGACTGATGGAGGGCAAATGAGGAGAAGCGTGTCCTAAAATGGACATTTGACATCACAAGGGAGCATTATTTGCACACATTGATCCAATAACATTCCCTCATATTCAATATTTGGCTGCTGTAACGTTTCCTCTCTGAGCCGTTAATCTAAATCACGGCTAGTTCAGTGACGCTCTGTAAAGCTCGGCGCTGCAGCCAGAGACATAACAGCCTCATTACACCCTCATTAAAAGACACCATAAAGACAGGGGTGAGTGCCGTCGCCGAGCGCCCCACACACACATCCCGCTTCACATGCTACAGGGAGGAAATCAAATCAACTCTGTGGATGTGTCCGGTGCTCATCTGAAGAGAAGTGATATGTATCTCAGGTCAGGGAGGCAGCAGGGATCAAATCTGTGACTGTCCAGTTACAAGGATGAATCCTGCAGTTTCATTAACTCCCTCAACACATCACTAAACCCTAAAGACGTGGCAATAGGAAGGTCAGGATGAAGCAAAAGCCCAAGAGCAAAACAGTCCAGAAACATCGAAACGGATCCATATTTATTACGGCTCCCTCCGGGACAATTATCTGCGGCGTTTCTGTCCTTCAACAAGTTTTATTTCTGAAAACACTTCCTACTAAAACTTATAACACCATCTTTTATAGGACAGTGCAAGTAATCCTGCTCTCCTCGCAACACATCATCATCGCACAACACATTTCACGAATTGCAATTTGTTCATTTATTGCAGACGGTTCAACTGTGCAGCTGGTTTGTGCCGGTTCTGTCCTTCTGACCTGTAATATGTGAACATGCTGCTGCGTGTCAGACTTTACATACAGCTCCGTCTACACCAGTGGTCCCCAACCACCGGTACCGGTCATTTGGTACCGGGCCGCACAGAAAGATTGAATAACATTTTTATTTTGAAAGGGTTTATTTAGAAAAATCACCGGATACATCTGTCTGTGCGTCTGTGTCTCTTGACAGATGTCGAGACTCTCGTCTGTCACGTGATACTTCAAAACATTAAGCCCACAAGCAACAATGAGTGGAAAACAAACGTGTTTAAAGAGCTTTGAAAAGGGAAAAGACCCAACGAGGAGACATTTAAAAGACAACATCAGGAGTCACTTAATATACGTGTTTATCTCTACAGGTGATTCTCATGCGCCGCTCTGCAGAATATACAGGCTCGCACATGAGGCAACGAAGCCTTCAGAACGGCCTCACCAGCACCTGATGTTAAAAGACAAGAGTTGGAGTTGTTTTAAAGAAAACAACATGAACAAGAAGGACATAAAGAATTACTGATGGACCACATCAACACATGCGAGTGCACGGAGAGCGTCGTACTTAGTGACTAACCGTGTCGCTAAGAGAAGAAACCTTTCACTGTTGGTGAAGAAGTTATCCCCAGAGACACGAGCTCAGGGCTCCCACTAACTCAGCGTAGTGATGAGTTTTTATGCACTTTATATTTGTTTTTATGCCGGCCGTATCGTTTTATTTCGTCATATCCCTAACCCTTACCCTAACCCCCCGGTCCGCGAACATATTGTCTTACATGAAACCGGTCCGTGGCATAAAAAAGGTTGGGGACCGGGGACTTATCTACACGATGAAGATCTTTTTGATAATCATGACTAAATATTGTGGTTATAATTATGGCTGTGCTTGTTTCAGAAAAGTCGGGCTGTCCCGTCTTAGTAATTAGTAACTAATTGGTCCCTTTGGTGTTCATCGACTAATATTTATTTGTTTTATGATTTTTAATGCTGAATTTCTTAAGGGAACATCTCCGGTAAACACAAGATTTAAAGAGATGCATCTGCATGATTCTTTGTGTAGAAACTCACTTTTACAGATCTGATATCTTTAGCTCGAGGGAACAAAGGGTTTGCTTTCGTACCTGGTGGCGTGTAGGCGTCCATTGAGGTCTGGACCACTAGCGACCGCCGCTTCGAAGGCATCGGCACCGCAATCTTCCTCTCTTTGTGCTTGGCCAGGGCCGCCTGCACTGCCTCAGTGTGCACATCTGGAGACAAACAGTAAGTATACTTTGTGTTAGTGTTGGCCAGTCCCAAGCCATGCTACAGGGTTTTATGTTTTTAATGAGTTTTCTCTGCCTGCCAAAAAAGCCATTGATTTCCTTTCATTTATGTATGAAAATTAAAACGTGCTTGAGTTTGAAAATCCGCCATGTCTCATGCAGTGTGAAAATAACTGTAGCAGAATGTAGAAAACACTGAAACCAGAGGCTGCATTGAGGGTAAGAAATGCACGTTTGAAAACTAATGGAGAGCAATAATGTTTTGCATCCCTGATATTTAGTGTATGGGTTAAAACACAACGCTTTTAATCTCGGTCTAAGACACGGGGCAACCTTCAGGTCTTAATGTGAAATTAAATGGCCTTAAAACTGCATTCTTTCTAATATCCAGCAGGGGGCGACCAGTTGTAAAGATAAGTTAAATTGTATAGAAGACTATGAGAAAATGACCCGACTTCTCACTCGATCTATAACCTCCGTAAACATTTTCCTAATTAATTAATGATCTTGATCACTAGTTTCAAGTCTCCTTCAAAAGAACATATTGTAAATTATGGACCCATTACGAGTAAAATAGAAGATAAGGCGTAGCTACCTAGTGAATGACAGGTTGCTACCACATGGTGTCATACGTTTTGGGTGCTCTCCGTGTTTTCGTATTAGAACTTCAACCCTTGCACAGTGTCTTCTCAGTTCAATAAAGTTAACTGTAAAATGTTGGTCGCCTAAAAATGTCTGTTCAGCGTTCGGTTGTACTTAGATCCATCATGTTGTGTCAAAAACCAAGATGCCAAACTCGAGGCTTCAAAAGGGTCGTTAACAAACCAATGGGTGACTTCACAGGGACTCTGAAATTATTATAGATTGGGCATCAGAACTTCATCATCTCAAGACCCCTCAGATTCAACCAGTGACCCTCAGGAGGGGCCCGACCCCCAGGTTGGGAACCACTGGGTTAAACTACCAGAACTGTATATAAAGTATTTAAAACTAGCTCCACCTCAGTAAAATACTGCTTACACATTGATGTTTTAATTACTCTAATAATGTCAGACAGAAGAATATATCAGTCGCAGGAGACATTCTTCTGCTGAACAAATACTCAAGTACATTTAGCTAATAACATTTCTGTACTTTGACTTCTACATAAGTAAACAGTCTGAGTGCAAACCATAAACATGGCAGGGCTGAACCAATAACTAAGGAAATAAACAGAAGAAACGGTTTTAAATATCAGAACTCAGAGAGTCCGTCCAGCCAAAGCACTAAAGTAGAAAGCAGGACTATCAACTGTATTTGTGCTGCAGTGTTCTCGTTACAAAGAGCACCGTGTTCCCATTTATTCACATTCAGTCTATGTACACAAACCTCCCCGGCTTGACAGTGGCTCCCATGAGGCCTGTGGTTTCTGACTGGATTGAGTTCGGGGAGCGTCGACGAAGACGTTTTGTAAATTAGTGTTTTTAAGAGCGAGATAAAGCGCTGCGATGTAGCCACAGCTGGGTTTGTTTGAATGGTGTTCATCGCTGTCAGAACGCAGACCCACAGGCTACTGGACCCGATAATGACATACGTAAGACATTTGTCAGGATGAATGGGGCTCACAGACGCACGTTTGTTTGGCTTGTGCGCGCACTTATGTTGGGGAACCGAGGTGATTTCAATCTCAAGTGCACGTTTATTGTCTTGTGGTTGAGCGAGTGTGACGGCACAGTGTGTGAAAGTGAGTGCATGTGCAGGATAAAGGTGCTCACGCAGCTTTTCCTTTTCAATTTAATGGGTTAAAAGGTTTTTACAGGATTTATTTTCTGTCAGAACAAACTCAAACAAACTCTCCAGCAGCTTGTGGGAATAGAATAATAAAGTAAACCGGGTTCTCCCCCACTGATCCAAAGCTTGTCTTCTTATTGGACTACTGCATATCTTTGTTGTGAATTCTTACAGATTCATTTTGAATGAGATGCCACTGAAAAGAATTTACTCAAGTTAAAATCCTCAGTTAATCCTATATTAATCTTTACTGGACACCAGATGGAACAAAAGCAAACCATGAATGTTGCAAGAGCTTTGACAGATTTGACAAAAGCTTTTTTTCCACAGATCTGTTGCAAACACTGGATTTGCTGCAGAGCATTCTGCAAAGAAAGACTGAGAATATCAAACAGGCCACTGGGTCATGATCAGGATGCCTGTCCTCGGGGGGGTGTTTACAGGTCCAAGGTTTGGGAATACAGTATTTCTATGTTGTAAACTGTGTATAGGAAGTAAAGTGTAGTCACTGTGACTTCACCCATTGGTTTGTTCAGTTTTGAAGCCTTGAGTTTGGCATTTTGGTCGTCGCCATCTTGGTTTTTTGGAGCCAGCGGTGACTCGAGAGGGTGGACAAAGTACAACCGAACGCTGAACAAGACCTTTTAAGGGGACCAACATGTAACAATTAAAGTGACTGAACTGAAAACACAAACTGTGAAAGGCTAACAACATGGACGACACCTGGTGGCAACCTGTCAATCACAAGGTAGCCCCGCCCTAAAGCATATCCTGCCTTATCGTCTATTTCACTTTAAACTTTCAATTGAGAGCATCATCGACTCATTAGGTAAAAGTTTACTGAGGTAATAAATCAAGTGAGAAGTACGGTCCTTTTCTCGTAAACTTCTACACAATCGGACTTCTTTTTGCAACAAGAGGAAGAATAAAGATTTCAATGTTCAGAGCCGGAGGTTGCAGCTCGGTCTGTATTTCTCTACACAACTCGTGGGGGATATTAATATGAACTCTATGTGGTGAAATATTAAAAGAGTTAGAGCAGTTATAAAAGCAGGCTTCCTTATTGATATGCAAAGATATCCATCCTCTAAATTATAATGACATCCTTACCTTTATTGGAAAGGACTCAAATTAAAAAATGTTACCATGTCTTGCTTAAGTTATGGCACATAACCCACAGTAATGAGGTGATTGATGAAGCTAATTAACATAGAGATTATTTCTTTGCCAGCATGTCAGACATTATATGGTAATATCACCTCTGTGTTAATAGAGAGACATACAGACGCCACCATGAAGACAATCCTGCCTCTTACCTGATCGGTAACGTTCGTCTCTGGAGCCAGAAGACCGCCGGCGGTGGTAGCGGGAGGACGAGGACGGGGTGACCGGGGCTCTCCTCTCCTGGCCCATGGACGGATCCATTCCTGGAGCAGAAAGGTTCAGATTTAAATCTCTTTTCTACAGAAAAACCCTTCAAAACGTTAGTATTTTTCTTTATTTCTTGTGTATTCTGTATATTTTTGTATACATATACTTTTGCTGTTTTGCATGTATTTGCAGGTAAATCATTGATCTATGATAGAAGTCTCTCACAGTGAGAAGGCTGAATCTGGAGGACAGAACCGTCGGTGTTCTACAAACAACAGGAGGTTAGTTATTGCAGTTTGGCTGCTGATATGTTCCCTTTACAACCGTCAGCAGCAGAGACTCAAATCTCATGGACGCAATTAAGGTGCTTGCAAAGACCTTATATTTATATATGTATATATATATATATACATATAATAAATATATATAAATAATATTGTTAATCGCAAAACTACAAACAATAAAAGGCTAAAATCTACATGTTGGTAATAAATACAATTTCTTGAATCAAACCGCCGTGTGAAATTCAGCAGAAGAGCCACACGCCCTCACAGAGCACAACAAGCTCCCTACACACCAATCAATAAGTCTGATGATAATAACCAGCCTGTTACTGACGGCTACGACCGCTCCGGAGCTGCTGATGTACGAGCATCCATCTCAGCTTCACACTTCCACCCTCGTCTGTCTTCATTAGAGCTCTCAGAGTATCGCTGCTGCGCAGGAGAAAAGCTAAAAGTTGATTAGCCGACCATATAAAGACTACCAGCCAGCGCTGGGATAAATGGCAGGTCTGGGAAATACCTCGCTTGGTGTTTTCCTCTGGGGAGTCTGGATTGATGGATCCCCCCCCCAACCTGACTCGCTCTACTTCCTCTTTAGAAATGTCTTTGTCTCAATCCTTTCTTCTAACTCTTATTTCCTCTGCATATTGTTTATATTGTACTTATTTCTTTGCTTGTCCATTTATTCATCAGATCATTATAGAATGTTAATCAACATTCACGTTTAGTGATAGTAACGTTGGTGTGTAGTTCCACCACTGTGGTCTAGACTGGATTATCTCCACAACTTGTGGATGAATTGGCGTGAAGTTTGGTACAGATATTAATGTTCCCCAGAGGTTCAATCTGAAAGGTTTCTGTGTTGCCCTGACCTTTCCAGCAGCGTCACCAGCAGGTCAAAGTTCTGGATGGATTGGAACAACATTTGGTACAAAGATTCATGATTGCAAGAAGATTAATCCTTGGTGATCCTCTGACTTTTCATGTGGCAGCATCCTGGGGTCCAAGTTTCAGTTTGTCCAATATTCTGTCTTTATTGCTAATTAGCTAATGTTAGCATGCTAAAGCACCATGCTGAATATGTTAAACATCTAATAGTAAGCATCGTCTTTGTTAGCAGGTTAGCTTTTAGCTCAAAGCAGCCCTGAGCTCAAGTACAGGCGGTACAGCTGTAGACTCTTAGTGCAGCATGGCTGGGTTCTTTGCTTGTGCAGTTATTTTTTTACTTTTTGAATCACCAATTAAAAGCAGTTTAAAGAAATTAAAAGAAATTATGGAAGAAGCACTGGAGACAATGATTATTAAAGCTACACAACCTGCAAAAATGGCTTCAGCGTCATCATTATGGCTGATTGGTATTTTTGTACATATATTTGTGTTGACTTATCTAGCCAGGAATTGTCCGACAACCTTAACCAAGAATGTTTTTTTTAAATTTGATTCCATCCCTCGCTTTATTATTCTGTCACGTTATCACCCTCAGATCGTTCTAGAAAAAACATGTGAGCCTGGTTTGAATTCTCTTTTTACAAATACAAGTTTTGTGTGGAAAGTGAATCAGAACCAGAATCCAGGTTTTCATATAAAAATACATTAAAATTAATAAAAGCAAGTATTGTAAAAATAAAGAAACATAAATATAGAAGAGAAGAAAAATACAATAAGAATATGAAATGTCTACGCTGTTTGCATAGTTTTATGTGTGCACATTGTGTATACGTTAGAGTATTGCTGCTTATCCAGAGATTGAAAGTAATTCTACTGAGTCTGTCATCGGACGTCCGTGCTCGATATGAGCATCAGTCAAAGCGGTGAGATTATATTGGCTAAATTAGTTAAAAAAGATAAAGAAATGTTAATTAACAGTGTGTTCACATGGTGCATGTCTACCTGCAGAAACCCTTCAGACAAGCACCCTGGACTCACACCTGCAGCCACTCTTTGTTGTTCATTACCAACACACGCCAGCGAGAAAACACAAGCAGGTAGCTGACGTTCAATAAATAAATCCTCCATCTGATATCATGTAACCCGTCCATCTGACACTCCTTACAGCAAACACTTGACACACGATTTGACCCAATCACACAGTGAAACTTAAAGGAAATCAATGCCGGCCTCTCACTCATTCTGTCAGCAGTGCAGGTCGGAAGACACTGAATGCAATAAGGAAGTGAGACGGATGAAGTGGAAACACCAGATTCACTAACGCTACACACACTTTACTTTGGACCACATACCGGATTCAACACAAATAAGAAGAAATGTTTCTGTCATGGAGACAGAAATAACAAAATACCAGAAAAAATGTATTCAAAAGATAAACAAAATATTTATAGTTATTACATAAAAACATACCGTAAATAGGCCAAAATAATATAATATATACACAATAGCATGTGCTCACATGTCCAGCTCTTCAACACATTAATATTAACAAAGAGGTTAATAAAACATGAACACAACAAATACAGAATGAGCAGAAATTAAAATGTACATGAGATACGGTACTAGAATTTAAAAGATGTCTTCCAGTAGCTTAAAAGTTTTCCCAACAGTTTGAATCCCATTGTAAGGAACATCTCCACTTCAGAGTCTCCGCTGTTCTGTAATGTGTTCCCACATCAAAGACAAAAGGCCTGAATGAATCATGAATCAACCATTTAAAGAGTTCACACGACACGACTCTGAATAACAGATGAACTGAAGTGTCTCAGAGGAGAAGTACAACCAGTACACGCTGAGTTCAAACAGTACACGCTGAGTACAAACAGTACACGCTGAGTACAACCAGTACACGCTGAGTACAACCAGTACACGCTGAGTACAACCAGTACACGCTGAGTTCAAACAGTACACGCTGAGTACAAACAGTACACGCTGAGTACAACCAGTACACGCTGAGTACAACCAGTACACGCTTAGTACAACCAGTACACGCTGAGTTCAAACAGTACACGCTGAGTACAAACAGTACACGCTGAGTACAACCAGTACACGCTGAGTACAACCAGTACACGCTGAGTACAACCAGTACACGCTGAGTACAACCAGTACACGCTGAGTACAACCAGTACACGCTGAGTACAAACAGTACACGCTGAGTACAACCAGTACACGCTGAGTACAACCAGTACACGCTGAGTACAACCAGTACACGCTGAGTTCAAACAGTACACGCTGAGTACAAACAGTACACGCTGAGTACAACCAGTACACGCTGAGTACAACCAGTACACGCTGAGTACAACCAGTACACGCTGAGTTCAAACAGTACACGCTGAGTACAAACAGTACACGCTGAGTACAACCAGTACACGCTTAGTACAACCAGTACACGCTGAGTTCAAACAGTACACGCTGAGTACAAACAGTACACGCTGAGTACAACCAGTACACGCTGAGTACAACCAGTACACGCTGAATACAACCAGTACACGCTGAGTACAAACAGTACACGCTGAGTACAACCAGTACACGCTGAGTACAACCAGTACACGCTGAATACAACCAGTACACGCTGAGTACAAACAGTACACGCTGAGTACAACCAGTACACGCTGAGTACAAACAGTACACGCTGAGTACAACCAGTACACGCTGAGTACAACCAGTACGTCACATTCTTCAGACGATTGGTAGGTTGAGTATTATTTGCCAGTTTCATACCTGAGCTTTACTTATATTCGTTATATATTCTGAACATTGTTTTTTATTTGGCAACAACTTGTTAAATTCAAGAATGTTGGTTAAATGTG
This sequence comes from Cottoperca gobio, assembly GCF_900634415.1. Lineage (NCBI taxonomy): Eukaryota > Metazoa > Chordata > Actinopteri > Perciformes > Bovichtidae > Cottoperca > Cottoperca gobio. The sequence continues at coordinate 9,444 of NW_021167003.1, read as the reverse complement.
TCTAAAGTTGAAATATTGAATAAATGAATATGGAAACTAATGTGATACTTTTGATGTGCATACTTTTTAACTCAACACCAAATATTACACGTTTCAAACTGAAGTTTATTCTTGTGGTCGTCAAAAGATCTCAAACAAGTTTCCTTTGAACATTATTGGTGAGTTAAATCCTGACAGGAAGACATCATGGGGAAACGTTGATTATGTCCTAGAACTGCAGAGTACAATAAAGGGACGGTACGCCTCTTTCATTCCCTGCGTGTTGATGGAACTCCAGTGTCACCACATGCAGATGTTTTGTGACATCATGTGTTTCGTTTGGATTCAGTGATGATGTTTCACACATTCCTGTGGCTTGTCTGCTTTACCCACAAATACCAATGTGTTGGCTTGAAATGAAAACTGGTGTCGGTCCGACTCCTCAGTATGAATGAATTGAGCCAGATCTGATGTTTCGTGGGTTATGCCTCACAACACGCACATATTGGACAAAATCCAGATAGAAATCTAAACATAAACCTGTTTTATTACCACAGACTTGTATTATTATTCCAACCATTACAGTGACCTCAGAACGATCTCCTGAACCTCAGTATGATTTTAATCTTCACCAATAAATGAAGTCGACTTCTATGATGTGCCGATCGCAGCCAAGTAACATATGTTTCCGTTTGCCACAGTGTTGGTGCCAACTCACCGAGCAGCCACTGTGCAGCAGTGCCATCGACTCTGAACCCGCACTACCAATCAAAGCCCAGTGACGTGAAGATGTGACGAGAAGATGTGACGTGAAGATGTGACGTGAAGATGTGACGTGAAGATGTGACGTGAAGATGTGACGTGAAGGCGTTTACATGGTAGAATAAAATCTGCATATTCAGCACTTTCATTACTGCAAAATAAGCTCAATAAAGTTAGACTTTAAGGTCAGTGGGTTTTCCACATTAGTCTATAAATGAAGACGCAATGCTTCATTTAAAACACTTATTGTTATTTAGTTCCACTTACAGAAAAGATAGAATTCAATTGGAACAAAGCCAATTAAAGCATTCCAATTAGCTGAATGTGCAAAAACTGGAAGTTTTGTTTACAGTCAAGCAATCAATTTAAAATATATATATTAATAATACATTTATATTTATTTTAGGAAATTCCTATAATTAGTACATAAGTACATGAGTTGTTCTTTCCAGGTGACTTCTTGGAAAGTTATTTGGAAATTATTCACAAATGGACTAAAATAAAATTCTTAAAACAACAGGTAGAAGGTAATAACCAAAGAAAAGAGGTTTGACTAAAGGAAATACTGTCTTCTTATAACCCACTTCTTTCATTGAATGGTTGTAACAACTAGTCACCATGCAGAATAAAGTTTTGTAGACAACAAATACAGTAAGTTCATAAAATATCATGGTTAGACCTCCATTAATAGTTGTGTTGAGCACTTTTACTTCCATAGTTCACGTTTCAGACATAAAAAACCAGCAAAGCAAAGTAGTCACTAAACTGCCTCCCTGTGTGTTTGACAGCAGATCTCTGGTCTTCACTGACTCCCGTCTACTTGAGCTTACACACCTCAGCAGCTGCTCCAGAGTCCAGCGTAGAGCAGCTGAGTGAACGTAGTGTGGACTCTGTGCAGGAGGGTCATGGTCTGTAGAAGGAACAGAACATCTGCACTGTGATCCAGGTACACTCCTAATCTGCAGAACCACGTGCCTGAGATGGGAGTTTTCATCTTGTTATGCCTGAATTCATAACTATTTTTGTAACGATCTAAAGCCCAAGACTTCTCATTGTGTCCAAACACACATTCACTGAAGTCCGCTGCTCGGCTGATGTCCTTGTATGCAACTGCTAACTATAACTCCTCTCCCGCTCCTGTCCACCGCCCAGTAACAACACCTATTCAGACTCTCTCTGCTCAGAACCTGCCAGGAATATGCAAACCTGTCTGGATGAGTAGAATATTTCTGTTCTTCTCTCATGAATGCTGCCTTTCTGTTCTCCTTGGATATCGAGAGATGTGTGTTTGCCGTGTTTGGATCCAGAGTTACTTGGCATGCATACTTTAAGAAATCATCTCTGGTCGTGGGCTCTGCTTGTGGATTTGATGTTAAAACAACTGCTCCGGTTACTGTCAATGAGATTTTAGCATATTCCTCACCAAGAACCTCCTGTAGTTTATCTCTGGCCTGTGACAGAGCGACTGTAACCTTCTCAAAGCAGCGCAGACTGCGGACTTTGAAGCTGGGTGGGTCTTTAGATTCACTGAGACGTGCCAAGGACGTGTAATTTAATAGAAACTGGTTGTGATCCTCTGTGTGCGAGAGCTTCTCGACTCACTTCAGTTTTCTGCCGAGATTTAATCTTATCCCTCAGATCAGAGACTCTTTTCTCAAAGATACGTATGAGTTCGCTGAAAGTCTTCTCAGTGTTCCTCAGTGCATTTTTGGCGTGGTGGTAGATCATCCTCAGATCCTCTTCATCTAAGTGGTCCTTGATACAGTTCATGCAGTAGCTGTATCATCAGGGAATAGTCACCGGATCCTTCAGAAGTTCCAGACAGATTGAGCAGCAGAAATTTGCTCAATCAAGTTGAGTCTCCTGCGCCATGTTGTTTCTGACAAGAGCATGTATCTGTTGACTGAAAGATTAAAAGAGTCAAGTAGTTTCACTAGAGAGGGAGGGCTTTGCAGACGTGGCTTCACAAAGGAGTGTCTTCCAACAGGAAGGCTGTTCTTGTAAAGCATGATTATTCTGGTTTGAGGTGTTATGGGAATAGTGTGAACAATGGTTGAATAAATCTCTGACAAGACAGTTATTAAATGACAAAGGTATTCAAACAATGCTCAACAGCCATCTAACATTCTGCCAACCTAACGTGCCATAGACCGAGGGAATGTAGTGCAAAACTTAAGCAAACCAACCAGTCCTGAACCCAACCGACATACCTAGTGTGGAGGACAGCGCCAGAGACGTCAGGGGAAGTCTTACCAATCACTGCGGATGAGGTCATGGAGGTCGTCAAAAAACCCAGCCAAGACAAGAGACTCTTTGTTTTTTATCTCAACATCGTAGGTTTCCATCCTGCTCATCAGTGGGCGAGTTATTTACTCTTGCAACTTATCGTCATACAGCGGTTTGCACGATATTGCACATTTTTCGTGGGTTCTCCAAGGAAGGTCCAGCACCACGTGTCAACTTCCTCTCGTTACATGCATACAGTCTTTTCAAAAATAAACTTCCGTCTTCACAGGAAACAACTTCAAAGGAAATACCTCCAACAAATCTACCCGGTTAGGTTGAGGAAAAGATTGTGGTTTGGGTTAAAAACAGCTACGAAAGTTAGGTTTGAATATAAACGTTGGCTTCTGGTTTCACACCTGTGTTTGTAGCCTGAGCCCTCTACCCCGACCTCCTACCTACGCAGATCTTGACACTCTTTACACTTCCTGTTTCACAATTACCTGGATAACATACGAATCGATTTTGTGGGATATTTACAAATTACAGTGCATTACCTTTCGTAGGTATAACCACTTCTCTATCTGTTGGGTCAACATACCTCAACCAACCCTGAATCACAACACTCCCCCAGACCAGGGTTGGAGGCTTCCGGGCACAAAGGTGATGTTGTTTGAATCATTGATAATTGGCTTAGATGATGATCTCTGGATATACTGCAGCTTTTTAAGGTGGCACTATTTAAAGATTGATTTTGACATTTTAATTAAATGCTTTGTCTTGCAAAAGAGAGCCAGTCTTTATATCAAAAGACAAAGACACAAAACAAGGTAATGGTGTTGAGTGTGGAAGAGAGTAAGTATGTTGGAAGATCGAAGATGGTGGCAGTAAAGCTAAACTCAGGGGCTTTTAAAATGTTCCTACAAACCCTAAAGGGGACCTTGCCGTCACTACATCCATAATCTTCTAGTATAAAACGGGGCATTACCTAAGTGTGTTATTCAACAATAACTGAAAGGTATTTTCCTCTTAATTTTCTGGCTGATATTGAAAGGACTGTGTGTTGGATCTCATGATATCAACGTCCCCTCAGAGTAAACTAAACCTAATCTATAATGTGAAACTGTGTAAATCTGGGTAACTGGGGAAATCCATTACTTTGAACACTGTAAATGCTTTAATCGAACTATATCAGCGTGGCTGTGTACCGAGCAGTGTGGATTAACAGGCCTTAGAGCTGAAATACATCACAGGGTGTGTGTGTGTGTGTGTGTGTGTGTGTGTGTGTGTGTGTGTGTGTGTGTGTGTGCGCGTGTTTGATAGGGAGAAAGGGAGTACTATGTTGTTGGTGTGTGAGAGAAGATCTGAAAAAGAGAGTATTGTGTGTATGCATGTGCACAAATGTGTCCAGGACTTGAGAGGGAATGAGCAGTAAAATGTATAGTAAGGTGTGTGTGTGTGTGTGTGTGTGTGTGTCGTGTAAGCGTACACGGAGGAGTGTGTATCATCCGGTCCTCCCATAGCGAACTAGGGACGAGCCCCCACTGGGCCTGAATGTGAATACCACAAATTTTCTCCATCCCACACCCTTCATTCCTTCCTATAATGCACTTCCTGACATCCCCCAACCGTACAAAGCCACACACACACACACAAAATATATTCCAGTAATAGCTTTGGCAGTGCCAGTGTGTCTGCTGGTCTCCAGTGACGCTCCAGTCCCATCCTCAGCAGTCAGTCTGATGAGGCGTCTTACTGCGAAATGGACTTTTAGATCCTTTGTGGTCGGACTGAATAACATCCATTTGTGTTGTGTTACCAAAAACAACTCAAGTGGTGATGATTTATTAAATGTATGAAGATCAGAATCAACACACATCCTATACGGAGGAAAACCAAGTCTTCAAACCCAACCCGAAGAGTGCATATTGGAAGTTAATTGGACAAAAACATCTAAATAAGTGAAATGGTGTTCTTGCTATTCTCTCAGTAAAACAAAGACCACTGCCAGCTTACGAAGACTCATCTCCTCTGTGTTAAGCATCCTCGACACGGAGACGTTCAGGTTTTAAAAGTAAATTCCAGCAGGATTCGTCCCATTAGGACAGAACTAAATAAAAAGAGCCTTCAGCTTTATACAAGTAGGTTTTCACATATAACGGAATTGAGAAAACAAAGTAAAAACGAGTCCAAGTCAAGAATCATGATCAGAATCGCTAACAAAACAATCTTCCCGTTTTCTTATTTGGTATCATTGTACATATTTCTAAACGTTGCTCCGATAACACGAAGCAGAATGAAAAGGTGAAGTGTTACCTGGTGCTTGTGGGAAGAACGCTCCAATCAGCTTGGACCGCTTCTTCTCATAGCCCTTCTGCGTGATGTCACCTGCAGGAGAAAACACAGAGACATTTACTTTATATATTCTTTTATATAAAAGTAGTACCCAGTATCCATCGTTACAAATGCAAGTTGTCAAAGTTCATACAGGATATTAAAGCTAAAGATTGTACAAACGACACAGAAGACGTGAACTAATGGAAATAAATGACAGAGCAACAATGAAATATACGTTCCACAGATCGCTGCGATCTAAGACGTCATAACAGTCGGAGAGAAAGCGGATCACATTATGCTTACTCACTCTCTCCACTCAACCAACGCCAGATGCTGCCGTTTGAGTGCATGTATGTGCATGTGCATACATTTAGACCCCAAAGTACTGTAGATGCACTTAATTCACCTTTCACAGGGCGACTAACCACCTCAGAACTCGCTGACCGATCTCCCCGAGTGAAGACATAAATCTAGCCTCCTTAAAGGTACCATCAGCACATTTCCACACCGCACATCTGAATCCAATAACCTTTAAAAATGATCCCTGCCGTCCTGCTGTAACCTCCTGGGAATGCCAGACGGGAGGAGTTTGAAACACATTTACAAAGGAAGTTTTCAAAAAAGAGAGAAAACGTTTGGAAAAGAGGAAACGAACGTCGGCTGAGTGCTTGTTTTTGATTGACAGTGTCATGAATGTGTTTAACCCCACCCGACTTTTACTCCAAGTGAAGTAAAACAAACACTGACAAAAGCTTTGTGGGTGTAATGAGGCAACAACAAAGCTGAGGAGAGAAGCATTATGGGAGTTGGAGTTTAGGAGCCGAGAGAACTACCAGAGGAATATTCTAACAGTTAAAGTAATTCGGACGCGTCAACGGAGAACAAGCTTTGTGTAAACACGAGTGTGTTAGACGGAGATGCTCAGACAGTTTGTGTGCGTCAAAAGAAGAGGAGATGTAAGAGGAACAGAGTAGGTGAGGAGGGTAAAAAAAACACCCTGCTGCTGTATCTGATTTAAATTCTAAATATGGTTATGAATGAATATAATGATAATCTTTTTAGAAAAGCATATTGAACTTCCTGACATACAGGTACAGCCTTACACCTGGACTTCATTTGCACTCCTGCTGACTGTGCTTCCTTCCTACTGGTGGAAACAAATGGTAAATGGATGCTTTTATAAAGCGCTTTTCTAATCTTTACAATCACTCAAAGTGCTTTACAACACATGTCATTCACACACATTCATACAGAGGGGGGCTCCATACAAGGTGCACATCAGCTCGTCAGTAGTGTAACCATTCACACACACTCACACAGCCATCGGGAGCAATCTGGGGTTCAGTATCTTGCCCAAGGACACTTCGACATGCTGACTGCAGGACTGGGATTCGAACCACCGACCTTCCATTAATTCTCTCGCAAACAGAAATGTTGTGACAACTGAAACTGCAGACTGATGAGCTGTGGAACAAGTTCAGGATTCCTCTCTGACAGGAGGGTGAGTAAGTAAAAAGAATGAAAAGAATTAGCTCGGCTCAAACAGTGAGAGCCTGACACAGACCTGAGACGCTAAATCTGCAGAGGATTTGTCCAAACATGGAAAAAGCTGTTTGAGCGTCTGACTTGACAAATCCTTCTTAAAACACATGTGACGAACCGCCCACCGACTGTGGGCACGGACGTCATCGGTGACGATGTGTGTGTGTTTCTGGTAGCGTGAAGAAGAGGCACATGGCAATAATTAGCATCTCTGGTGGGGAAGCTCCCTGCCCTGCAGAGCTAATGTTTCAGTTTGAAAAGGGAAGAAGAGACACAAGGGAGGTCTGACCTTGTCTTCAACACACACACACACACACACACACACACACACACACACACACACACACCAGCTGCTTTTGACTTTATTGGGATGTTATTAGGCGAGAGGAGTTAAAGTGAAATGACCGTGTCAGTTTCTGTGAGATACTGTAACAGCTCTGTGTTAACACTCTCTATCCAATCACACAGCAAGAGAGACAGGCAGTGAGACAGGCAGGCAGTGAGACAGGCAGGCAGTGAGACAGACAGGCAGTGAGACTGGTGAGTTTTTTGTGAAGACATGTCCTCTAAATAAAATGATAAAATGCTCATCATGTAGATCTATTGTTTGATGTCATCCTGTGAATGTGATGTTTGAATGTTTTATTTGGACTTTAGGAAGAACAGTGGTCACCGTGGTTCTGACTAAAGAGGATCCTTTAGAGAAGGTGTGACGCTTAGATCGAGGTGTGTTCATGTTAGAGAAAGATTGAGGTTCCTGATTCATGTCACATGAAAAGATTAGTTTGACTTTGTTGGGAAGCTTCCGGTGTGAGAGCAGAGAGAGGAATGAAGAAGCCGTTGATGAGGACGGAGGGATGAAGATCTTTAAATAGAGACGGAGGACGGAGGGATGACTCAGGCGCTGAGACTCCTCTAACGTCTCTGTCTCTGGATGACGTTGCCAAAGGCAGGTCAGAGAGAGCTGACACACACACACACACACACACACACACACACACACACACACACACACACACACACACACACACACACACACACACACACACACACACACACACACACTTCATATCAAAGCTAGTTGGCGAGCGGCGAAGATGAGACCACAAACGTGTCAGTTTGACCCAGACAGGAGAGAAAAACTATTTGAAATACTGTTGCTAAGAAATCTAAACCTCTGAACACATGAACAACAAATAATCGGATGAGTTTTAAATGATTTTAATCGGCTAAAGATATAAAGTAAATGAATTAAAGAGTATTTAAATCTTCAGCTTCTATAATGACAGTGGAGTTACATTAACCGGACCTGATATATAGCATCACAAAACAAAGTTAAAGATAAAGGTGATGCTCCTCGCCGTGCCTTCATCTCTGAGTGAAGTCATTAGCCGCCTGATGATGGCTGTATAACCTCACTATAACTTCCCTATGAATTATTAACCATCACACATACGTCCAGCATCCTCTGTGACTCCCTGCACTGACGTCAAGCTCGTCTGTTCTTAACATCGACCTCGACGTAAAGCATTGTGGGTAGTCTGTGTATTAATGCTTCCTTTATAGGCCGGTGCGACTGAAGTCACTATAGCAACAGATGATGAAATCACTGCCAGATTATGTAATAAATCGACGTGTTTCTATGTAATATAATCCCACTACAGGGCCAGAAGTATACGGACACCCCTTCTTTGGGTCTGTTTTTTATTGGATTTGATTCAGCTTCAGCGAGAGCATTCTGCACACAGAATATATTTACAGCTATAGCTTACTCACGGCCAGATAAAGCTGTGAACATGTTCTCAATATAGCAAACACTTAAATCTACAGCAGCACATGGTTTATCTTCTACGCCAACACTCCTGTCCTGGGACATACCGACTGCAAACCACTGCAAACCACTAATTGAACACAAAGCTCCATATACGAATGGTTCCATAGTTTGTTATGGACTCATTAATGCTGCTGCGGCTGAATGGGATCAAATCCCTGCAGAAACAGTCCAGAACAGCAGAAGCTGCAGCAGCAGGTTTGTGATCATAGTTTCAGGCTGAGATGATCAGAAATGATATAAGATGTTCAGGTGTCCACAAACGTTTGGCAACATCAGGCACAAACTGCAGAGTCAGAACACAACTCTGTTAAATCAGCTGAACAGAAACAGCCTGAGCCTGTATGTCCTTATACAGTAAGAGACAGAGACAGACAGGGGGAGACAGGGGGGAGAGAGGGAGACAGGGGGGAGAGAGAGAGAGACAGAGAGAGAGAGAGAGAGAGACAGACAGACAGGGGGAGACAGGGGGGAGAGAGACAGAGACAGAGACAGAGAGAGAGAGAGAGACAGACAGGGGGAGACAAGGGGGGGAGAGGGGGAGAGAGAGAGAGAGACAGACACAGAGAGAGAGAGACAGACAGACAGAGAGAGAGAGAGAGAGAGAGAGAGAGAGAGAGAGAGAGAGAGAGACAGAGAGACAGAGAGAGAGGAGACAGAGAGACAAACGGGGGGAGAGAGAGAGAGAGAGGGGGGAGAGAGAGAGAGAGAGGGAGAGAGAGAGAGGAGAGAGGGAGAGGATACAAAGTGTTTAAGGAGAAGAAGGAGAG